>NW_015971543.1:283396-487346 GCF_000182565.1 Spizellomyces punctatus DAOM BR117
ACTGGCTCTACAATTGGGGTTAGTAGTGCGGAGCCGGTGGGTATTGGCACTAGCACCCGCACCAGGGATTGAACCGCGCGACAACCGGTTCGGAAACCTTAATCTAACTAGTCTACGCTACGCTACCACTGGAACACCCCTCCTGAACACCTCTGGTCTACCGTGTCCATCCAACATTGATTGCATGATTGCCAGCATGTTGCAGGTTGACAGTGTATCTCGATTCCAGTAGCGCATTGTCCAGGCTTGCTGCAAACAGTTAGGGTTGGTACAACCCAGCAATCCATGGACTTTTTCAACCTTGCCTTCTTGTCATCACCAAGGTCTTGAATGAGGTCATGTTTTGAAGTCCTTTTCAAGGAAGTGTAACGACGAGGACGTCTTCGAGAGATCGCGAGTAAGCCCAAATCGGACGCGGGAAGCACGAATCGCGTGACCAACTCCACCGATTGGGTTACCGCGACCGAAAAAACCGGTTCGGAGAATGGCAATTGGCGCATTAGATTTCAGCGTGCCTCGTACAACCTGTGGAGGCCCGAGCCAGTGCGGAAAAGGAAGAGATCGGTACCGCCACCAATAAATCAGTTGCGGTGCAGCGACACCCATTAGTTTAGTTTAGTTTAACAGTTTATCCAAGAATCTTGTATAAAAAGGATGTATTCAATAAAATAAGTCGGGGGCAGAAGCCGTAGCGACACAAAATCCCCATAACTCGCTTCTCAACTCCAATCTTAGGTTAACAGGAACCTAACAGAGCGCTTCAACGGCCTGATCACCCGTACCGAAGCCTCTAAATCCTGCTCGGTTCACAACTAACCGACTCTCCTTGCCTCTCGCCCCCAAGTCGCTACCGACGCCCAAAGAAAGGATTTGGAGACTACGATTCCTAGTACGGACACCCACACAACCTGCTAGGAGACCCAAGTTGTCTTTACTGTAGTCTACCAACAAAAAATCCGTTACATGGTGGAGAAGCGCGACGAACCGCCTTCCCCTCTCAAATTCAGCTGAAAACCTTATTCGGTCGTACCGATCCTGCTCCGCTTAAAGAGGGTGCGCCAACCTTTTGTCTTTGATGAGGTCTGAAATCTTGCAGTTCGACTGGCATCGCTCCAATCACCCATCATGACAGTAAAGTTTTCACCATACTTGTTGCACATGTTGGATATGAGGTCTGATTCACTCTTCTGATGGTTTATGAATGTGTGCCATTTCCACCACGTGTGGGCAGGATGTGAGTAGAACTCCTTGCGACAATCCCAATCAGCATGGCGAACAAGAAGGTAGCGAGTAAAATCCATGAGGTTCATTGTTTTGTGGCTAGGAATTCATGATTCTATGAGGTCAATATCCCCCTTCTTCATCTGCTGCCTTTGCCTTTGCTGTCAATGGCTACCTGTCTCCATGGCTCACTGGTTTGCAGTGTAATGAAATGTTGTACCAATGCTGTCTTGGCAGTAGAGAATGTCACGCTTGTTTGGGTCGATAGCAACAACATTCTCTGCTCAACAAGCAGGTAAGTTGTTCTCCACATATACTGCCTTCACCTCAGCTTCTAGGGTCTTTGCTGACTTTCTCGCTCCATGCTTTCTGTACTTGTCAGCATTGGGGTGTTTCAAATACACAGAAACCGAGGTACTGTCCATTGTGATCGAGCCTTCAAACTGCATATGGCAGCGAGACCGAAAAGCCTTGGTATGTAGATTGCAGACGCGCATCCACAGATCATCCTTCTCTAATGCTTCTGCTTCTCGCTGCATGATGCAAAGAATATGAGAGTAGAGAATGATGGTGTCGATCCGCACATGGCTTTGGATGAGGGAGTGGCGAAGTGGGATTGCACTGAACCGTCGAAATCCATGCTTTTCATATAGGCTTGACAACCAACAGTAGGCAGGGAAGAAGGCGAGAGGGTCTACAGCAACTGAATATGTGAGCGGCTGGTCGGAAAGGGGAATGAAGGACCACATCTCTTCTAGAAGCTCACTCTCTTCAGCAGTCAAGTCATCGAGTGACTCGGGCACAGTATCAAAAAGGAAAATTGACTTCAAGTAGTGAAGATGAGCAAAGAAAGCCTTTTGCACATCACTTTTAGGTGGCAGTTGCTGCTTCTGTCCCTTCACATCGAGCCGCAGATTGATATATCAAAGGAGCATCTGCATAAAATGCTCTTGAACATTGACTTTCAGGTTCATCATCATACTTGCTGTCAGGTAATTAATTGACTGCTGCTCACCTCATAGATTTGGATGAACAAAGCTGACAATGCAGCAGTACTGACAAATGTATGGCAACAAGCATCCGCATAGCACCTTCTTTGCATCTGTTCTTGGTTGCCAAGCCTCCCCCTTGTTGAGAAGATAGAGAATTGCTTCGATTGTATCTTGATCTACCATGGGAACGGATGGCGCAGAGAGGATGTAGAATTTGAGAGCATGGGAAGCATGGTCAGCAAGTTGATGGATAATGGCAATGTAATCAAGAAGACGCTGTCGGTAGGTCTCATTAGGCAGGAAAGCTTTTGCAAAGGAAGTCTTGTTGCAAGTATGTAAGCAGGTAGGTAGCTTTTCAAGCTTTTGCTTTTTCTTTGGTGGCATGATGATATCTGTGGAAAAAGATGAAAGCCTGGGAAAATGGGCGACGACTTATATAGGATTTTTTGAATCAAACCATAGTTCATGAGTCTAAATCGAGTAAAATTATGATTAAATTGGTTGGAATCTATGTACTAGTGCCAAAGTCCACCGGCTCCACACTATGAATGTGCTAGTTTCTACAGCATATGCCTTCATGCTAGACTATTGATGTTTTGATTTCGTTCGATTGACCGACAATGTGTTGTGCTTCTTTCATCGTCTTTTTCGTAAGCTCTGTTTTCTTATCTTACGACCCAGTGCGGATGGATGAAAGAATAGGCTGGCACATAGCTTCTCGGAACTGGCTCTGTTGACCGTAAATGGGGCGCGCGGCCACGAGCGGTGATGGCTGTGCAGAGCCAAATGCTTAGCCACGCAGGAGATAGCCAAGCCCTTTTCAATGTTCACATAATATACCCAACTGGAGCTCCAGATAATTCTCCATAGCGACATTTTGAGACAAGACAATAATGGAAGCGATACCAAGACCCACCAAGACAGGCAATCCATTTGGTGCCGGAGTCAGACGCTCATGGGCACCACCAAGCCCAGATGACGACCAAAGTGTTGGCGACGAGGTTGCTCAGCTCGTGGCCCTCTCTAAAAGAACACTAGAAGTACAGGAGGAGTCTGCGAATGCTACTGCTAGGGCATTGGCAACCGCCAAGCAAACGGAACAGCTGGGAATGGAGAACTTGGTGAAGCTCAATGCACAGGGTGGTAAGTAGAGATGATCTATGTGGTTTGCATTAGTCCATGTAGCTTTGACGAACATGACTAAAAGTCCATTCGCTTTGTTAGAACAACTTGACTCAATACATGAAAAAACCGAAGAGACTGGACACAAAATCAAAATTGCCGAAGCGAAAACCTCGTACCTCGACAAACTCTCTGATTCCTTCCTCCGGCCAATATTTGGCGGTGAAAAGCAAGTTAAACAAAAAGATTCCCAACCATTTGAGTGGAAAGCACCGCAGGGACCGGACGGCAAACCTCTGTGGGGACGACGTGTTAGCAGTTTACCTGAGGAATTCCCTGGCGCTATCGCAAAAGGAGCCGAACCCAAGAGCACAGTCAAGCCTGGCGGAATGCTGGGAGACTGGGCGGACGAGGAGGACAAGATAAAATCTGAGATGCATGAACAAGTGATTGAGGAGAATATGGGACAGATTAGTAATATTGTCAAGGGAATCAAGTACCAAGCGCAGGCGATGGGACAAGAGATAGAGCGACAGAGCCATGTCATTTCAAGGACGGAAGGGAATGTGATGGAGCAAACCGATAGAATTCAGGGTGTAAATAGAAGATTGGATAAGATTAGCAGAAAGTAGGAATTGTAGTAGGATATGTAATTATAGCGACTGCGTGCAACATTCTTGGTCGTCATCAAAGGCCCAACTCACCTCCAGGGCCAAAAAGTAGGGCTAACTATCAAGAAAGCCTTCAAATGAGCGTCAAAAATAACACAATTCTTGTCAAAAGCATTTCCAACCACTCTGTACACGTGACGCATGCTCACGTTCTCCTCCAACCATTCATTTCAATTCAACACCACTCATTGCAGCACGCGCTCTCGCTGGTGGTTGCGACATACAACATGCAAGCTTTAAACGAATAAGCAAAAACCCAACTCATCCTGAAGCAGGGCCACTGAGCACAACCGGCAACATGACTTTATAAAAGACTCTTGGGGTCAAGTTATTTCCTTCGTTAGAAGAAAACAAGAGATATATAGAGACTGACAGGCTTTTTTGGACATTTTGGGTGAGTGTTTGCGTTCATGGTTTTGGAGTGGAGGAGAAGGGGCATCTGCGCATCCGCTAATGTATTGTTGCAGTTTTAAGTTATTCACTTCTACGCCTATCCAGTGGAGGATAATATTATTACAACCCCACGACTACCATCCGAACGGTTAACGCTGTTGCGTCAGATATTGTCGGTCTCCAAAGTATATCCAGACAAGCGTTTTAGGTGAAGCAGGCACCTGCTCCACGCACGGGCAACACACAAGACGCATACCCACACGCACGTCCACACACAAAACACAGAGTGCGCAGACTCTTCTTCCACCTCGCTTCCCCATCGTTTCCCTCCTTGTGCCCATGCTATCAATGTCGTCTATAAAGCCTTCACCCCTGCCTCCAACGGTCCAACTCCCAGAGTACTTCCACCTCGTTGACGTCAATCACCTAACCCAGCTAATAGGTAACTTAATTTTCCTTGCGGATCCTTTGTGTTTCTTTTATTAATCGGCACCCTCCCCGCAGCTGACATGTTAATCCGCCTCACATCCCACAACGACCAAATACCGCTAACAAGCTCAAATTTGACCCGGTTCCACTCGCGCGCACCACCAGGAATAAGTATACCAGAGTACCTCAAGCGGATCGTGAAATATGCGTCGATTGAACGTGTGTGCCTGTTGATACTGTTGATTTACATTGATCGCGTTTGCGAGCGTCATCGGGGATTCACTATTTCAAGCTTGACGGTACATCGATTTGTCATTACCGGGATTACATGCGCCTCCAAGGCGCTGTGCGATTCATATCTGGTATGAGTTTCTTCCTGAAAAACGGACGTATCGTTCGTATTGTTCTTGAACTTACATCTCTGGCATGGCAGACGAATACAATGTATGCCAAAGTGGGCGGAATTACAACAAAGGAACTCAACATTCTCGAATTGGAATTTTTATTTTTGATCGATTGGCATTTGGCTGCCAATGTAGAGATGCTACAAAAATATTACGCGAATCTCGTGCGGCAGGTTTGTTTCCTCTGTTATTTGTTTTAATTACTGGACTAGTAGCGCTAATTAGAGCTTTGCTGGTAGCACCCGTACTATACAAGGTTGACAAAACCTATACTATCCCCAGTTTCACCCTCCTCGACGGACAGTATGGTATACTCTGTTGTAAACTCTGTACAGATGCAACGGTCATCCTCCGAAATAGAATGGGTTGATTGATTAAAAACTCCCCTCCAGACGGAGAAAACGTCCCTTTTCATATTTACAAATGCATGCACCACACGCATGTACATTACCCACCAAAATATAAAAAACATTAACAAGCAAATTATCAAGCAAAGTATACTCCCTCCCCAGGCCACACCCATTCTGCCTTAACGACATCTTCAAATCCAATTAATTTATCTTCTTCACTTTTGAACAAGTTATTCCACACACATTTCGCAAATCCTTGATGCGCCCTCCAATTTGGGTGCGCACCGTCTGCAGCGCTCGCAAGGAAGCGTTTATAGACATGTTGATCAATAGGTTCCTCAATGGTCGGTTGTATCGTGACTTTAAATTGCGTAACGGGCGACCAATCGTAGTCGTGTACGACTCGTCGAATGCTGTTGTTCACCGCCTGACATTTTCGGCGACAGAGGAGGATATCGGCATTAGATGATTCAGGACCCAGAATGCCAGACACGTCCGGAATCGTCAAGAGACATACAAAACACTTGTCGACGCAGCTCCGCAACAGCTGTAACGCTTCGACAAGTGGTTGACAAACGCGTTGGTCCGCTTCAGCCTTCAAATCTCCAGACCAGTCCAAGAGTACATCATTCGCTCCAACCCACACAAAAACCATTTTCCACGCGTTTTTCATTGACGTGGCTTCAGGCTTATTGAGTTTGGATATGAGGTCGACGACCTGATCTCTTACATCTCTAGCCGTCGTTCCAGATCGAGCAAAATTCCATCCTCCATCATGTCTAGCTCCACATCGGGTTTTTGTCTGGCTCAGTCCGACCAAATTCGGGGAGAATGTTTTCAATAATTTTCCTACAGATATGACGCTCGGATGAGATCCAGCAATACATGTCTTATGTCTCTGCTCGCCGGACAAGAGCCATGCAAGGTGTTTGTTTGTCTGCTTTGATAGGTTCAGCACGGGTGTGTGACTAGGGTCGTCCAAGCACAGCCCTGTCATGAGCGAGTCCCCGAGCGATATCAGTAGTTGAATGTCCTGTGGGTGAAGAGTGGCGGATGTGGGTGTTTTGAATGTTGGAGAAGTGCACTGCAGCGATAGCGAAGATGAAGAAGGACTCTTGTTAAAACCTAGGGCAGACCATAGAGTCGAGGTGCGAGCTGCGGATTCTCTACTGGTGGTGTACCACGTCTGCGGTCGTGTATCTGGAACAGGTAGCACTGGTGATTTGGCTTGTGTCTGCACAACAAGGGATGTGGGTCGCATAACTCCGTCTTTCAGTGCATGTGCGGCTGCCGCCGCAATGGATTGCACGGTCCTATGTCTAGCGGGCTTGGGTGGTGGGACTGCTCGTGGTTGCTGAGTTGGTTCTGCTGAGGGTGCTACGTCAGGATTCAGCGTTTTGCGAGGAGGCTTGGGGGGAGGTGATTGTGTATTGGCGAGTGGCAGCTGTAATTTATCATTGTCCATCCAGGAGGGGAAGCCGAATGGGTGCAGTTGGTCCAAGACCTTGTCCAACGTTCTTGGCGGCATTGAGCTGTCGAGAGTGGCAGTGTTAAACTGAGTATGATGCTGCGAATGCGGCTGATTTTGTAGTGAGGGCTGCTTTGTTCCTGCCAAAAGAGCCTTGGGAGGTCTTGGCGGAAGGGTGTAGGTAGAGTCTGGCCGTGTCATGTCGGGAACAAACCGCCCCCGTCAAGGGCGAAAGTTGCTTTTGGCTCTTCTTGCTTGCTCTCAGCAATAAGCACAGCAATTGCCTCAAATTAACCACGTGGTCCAAGCCACATGATCGCCAGGAATATCACTAGTTAACTACTATAGTTATTCGACTACTTTACTACACTTTTTAAACAAATAGTGACCTTTGCAGTTTTCTATCTTCTAGGCTAGTATAATATATGCTAGTAGGATCTACATCCTGAGCTCATTAAACTCCTCCACTCCCCTTGCCGGAGGCCAATTGCCTCCCGGAATTCGCTTGGATCGGGGACAAACATCTGGGCGACGAAATATTAGCTTCTGCCGCCAAGAAGGTCTCCCACTCTTCCGCTTTCTCAGCACTATCCATTTGAACCCATAAGGTCTGCTTGCAATATTTGATCTCTAGAATATTCTCCAGCCCACGAATGTCTAACAATTCTTTTGGAACTATCCGTATGTCGCAGAACGCTTTGTCGAGCATTATGCTGGTGCCGACAAACGTGGAATCAGCGGCAGAGCAGTCAACCAGAGTTAAAATACGGCCCGGTGCACTAGTCGCGGTCATGGTGTGCTTCCTCCATACAGAAGCAAGGGAACTGTAATTCTTTACGGGATATGTTCCTTGCAGAATCGTCTGAAAGGCAGAGGAATGCTCAGAGAAAGCAATATCAAATAACCTTAACTTTGCGCACTTACCGCTGGCTGGTGATTGAACAAGGACCTCTTCTCGTCTGAACGAGTGACAGAGAGTTTGCCATGCAATTGTAGCTGTTTGACACTTTTGCTTGCCGTCAATTCCACCCTTGCCCGCAACAGGAGGACGCGGAGAAGATGTCGACCGATGCAGCATGCGTACGTAACTGTGACAGCTAATAATATCACGAACGTTCGGATTCGGAATTCAGTTAACGGATTCTGGTCCGACAAGCTGAGGGTAGCGATAATGATGCCGCAGCAGACAAGAATGTTGTAAACAGTCAATCCAATGAATTTGCTCTCATTAAACTCTGACCAAACTTGTCGGGTTTTGATTGCTGTACGATGATTTATGTCAGCTTCTGAATTGTGTCTATAAAATCGAACGTTACCATTACAACTCACCCAAGAAAGTCAAACACAACATCAAGAGCCCAGCGTAGACCTCCAATGCAATAGTAACTCCATTCTGTACCGCTGTATTAGGAGACGAGCAAACATCAGTGTACGTCCCCGCCGATGTGTTCTCCACTCGACGAGATTGTCGTGGCGAGAGACCGGACCATATGCAGAGGAGCAGCACTGGAAATAAAAGCAAGGTCCCACTGGCCCTAAGAAGAACCACATCGGGCATCGCGTTGCTGTGGAGCACTCGGTTGTCGAATATCCAATAGATCCGCCAAAGTTTAACCAACAAATTGACCTGGTGGTTGACATGCGGCAAAGGTTAGAAACACTTGTTGACGACGTCATTAATGCGTGAAGTTCCTACCAAGACCATACTAATACCAATAATAAGCAGCCAGGCATACGTTGTGCATGCCAAAGCCGTCGGCCGAGCAGCGTCCACAAAAACTCCAAGGAGTACCAGCCCGAGTCCCAGCAAAATGAAGAAACAAAACAGAGACGAGACAGCCTTGAGAGTCTTCTCGTGCCTGAAAATAACAACCAATGCCAAGGAAACAACCACCACTGCGAGCATGATGCTGTAGAGCAGAAACGCTACTATAGTTAACGGTGAACTCATGTCGATGAACACCGGGACCAAAAGTGGACTGTCCCGTGGTACTGTGGTGGTACCGTCAAAGAAGATAGGCTTTGTCGAGAGATGCGTAACAACGGAATATTCGTCGGATACCGCAACCGGGGCAAAACTTTCTCCGTTCCAGTTGAAAACATTGTATGCATTGACACGCTCATAATTATCATCCAGAAGGATATCTCCAGTGACACCTACGAGGTTTTTCTGTAGGAATGTCTGAAGCGTAAGTGCTGGAAATGTTTGAGCAGCTACATTTATCATCAAAGTCAGAATTGGCAATAGTTAGGTTTCAATGATTCGAGACTACGTACCTATTTCGCTGATTGTATAATTTTGGAGCATGTTGTGGTAAGAATGTATCAGTCCGAGTAAACAATCGACGTAGAACCCTGAGTACTGGGCTGGCTCGCTGCCGTACGTAGCGGTAAAGCTGGATGCAGTTGCAAGGTTAGACCTTAAGGCTACGTAAACAAAACTTTATATCGACGTAACGTCCTCCTACTTTTTCAGGAAATCATCTCCTTTTGTTCCTGAGAAATCGCGTGGGGTACTCATCACAAATCCTGCAATGGAAGCAGAGTGAGTTTGTCGATTCACACCAAAAGTATGAATACGTGTAAGCATACCACGCAACAAATGGCTGTTATTCGGGACCTGACTTCTCATGTATTCTACAATACTTCTCATATTTTCTCCTCCAATCCAAACATAGTCCTTCCCGACTAGACCAGCCTCGTATGCATGGCGATATAAACTGCTGAACTCGTCATACATTCCGCAAAATACAATGATTCGAGCATTGGTAGCCGTAATGACCGAGAAATCCAAAGTCTGACCACCGACAGTGAAACCCAAGCGGGAGAGTACCTCCACATTTAATTGAGCAGCACGACGGACAGCTGCGTCGGCCATTGACTGACCATAGACGGTGTCCGACGCAATGATGGCGATCTTCTTCCAATTCATGGCAGCAGCATAATTGACTATAGCCGTTCCAGTCTTATCATCTGATGGAATTGTTCGCCAAAAATTTGGAAATACCTGCCGTTACAGACACGAAATAGTGAGCAATGCAAAGCAAATCATTCCGTTTATAATCTTAACGATGCAACTCACCGTCTTGTCTTCAAAGGTTGTAGCAGTTGATGCGCCGGAGCATTGCAAAATATGGTGATTTTGCAAAACATAAGAAAGCACTTCCGTAGCACCAGAATTGAACTCGCCAAGCACCCCATGGCTTTTATTCTTCATGTCAAGGATGGCGGCAGCCGGTAAGCACATTATGAATCATACAAGTTAATCCCAGGCAATTAAAATGCACTCACCGCAACAGCGTTGATACCCAAATTGACAGTGTTGCTCTTGCTCTTTTTTGTATCAAGATATGATAGTCTTATGGTGGCTCCCGGTAGGAGATCGTTGTTGCTGTTGGTTGTGTTCACAACGAGGTCAAGGGACTTTTGAATGGAGGACTGCCAGACCAGAAGACCGTCATGTTACAGCTATAGGCGACAGAACTGTACTTGTAATCTGATATGCTCACCGTCTCTATAGTGTAATTAGAAAAGGGCAGCATCACATGAAACCGCAGTTCCGCTGGCCCTGTGCCAGCCATTACACCGGGGGCGATCAAACTTAGCCATCGCAATAGAGAAACTAGCGTTCGGGATAACATTCTAGGCAAGTCATAAAGATTGTGAAATGACACTTAAATCACCGGGCAACTGGCCTGAACTATTTATAATATGGCAATGTCTGTTATCTTTGGAATTAGGACACCATATGAAGGTCTCCATTAGTATGTGGTATAGCCACAATAGATGTATTCAAACTTTTGGCTTCCGACATGCAAATCGCAAAGAACGCCGATTCACTTGTCCTTCATTTTGACCTAACCATATCGGCACTCAAACATAGGCCTCAAATCAAAGGAGCGGAGGGCTTCTGGAAGGGACTCCCTCGGTTGCCAGGTGCAAACAACAAACTAAACTCAGTGGCTCCATGCTATGTTGCCCACATAGTAACTTTGACAGAATAAATTCCAAATTCTGTCGGTAATTAAAGTTCTGGCTCCATGTACTAATAAGATGTTCACATTCGACTTTGGTAACTTTGGGCCACACTTTCAATATGGCTGAAGGATCATGCAAATGAATAGCCCGCAAACATTAGCGCGTGAAAATAACAAATATGGTCGGGCAGTCTGGTTATTGTTTGACATCCGGAACTGATGAACTGATTGAAACTTCAAGAAGAAGTGGATGCAATCAGAACATATTGACTGAGATATTTGGCCTCATTCGAGTCCTCAAATGATGATGCGGAAATAAAACTTCTGTAAGTTCTGTAAGTAGGCCAGCCGTAACATAGTCCCTCAACAGCTAATCTACTAGTCAATATGAACTAGCAATTTCCATCAACTTCTTGCGAATAAAGAATTATCCCATAAATAACCATAAATAAAGGAAACTACGGTCCCACCAATTTTGAATGATGACATGCCATTCTCCGGTTTTTTTCCGGCATAAAAAACGAGGGTAACTTCAATGAATATAACTTCCAGGTATTACTTGGACTACAACCGAACCTCCGGCTCTTCCGTAGTTGTTTCACTCTTCACAAACTATAAACGCCTCCTTGGTCGGAAGTAGCTGCGTTGTCATTGTTTTCTGAAAATAGTTCGAAATCTGACAACAGGATGAAAGACCCTGATATGTGAAAATCTGGATATTCCGTGGTTCAGTCCTCAACACATCGCTTTTCCGCCGTAAGTTTCTTTCATGCGCGATAGGCGCCAATTACCAGCGGAAACCCTGCATTCGCATAATACGTTTGAGATAAGAATGTCCGTAAACTATTCCCAAGGTAAAATCTCGCAAAGTTTCTCCCCTGACTTTATTCACAGTTGCACTTGGATTGGTCGCAATAAAATATGAAAACCAGCGAGGAAATGGATCGTACGTGGCGCACAGTAAAAAAATGCATACAACAAATCTAGAAATTCCATTGCATCCAACGAGGTAGGTGCAGCATTACGGAGCAACAGACCCATTCTGGTACAGCATCTTGCTCATCTCCAACAGATGGAACGCGTCAAAATCCAGGACAGCTCGACAGAAAGGACGTTGCAGGCCATAATACAGATTTGTGTAGCGCAGACAACCACAAAACTGAGGACTTCTTATCGAAATGTCCTTTTTAAACGGATACAATATTTCAGATGTCAATCCTGAAATCGATATGTGTATATAATTTGTAGATAGCAATATTATCCCGTTAACCATTACCGCAGTCCTATGCTGTCATATTCATAGTGTGAACGTGGTTGAAAATGGCACTAGGACCCATTATTATCCGGATTAGTCCGGTTAATCGTATCGCATAATCAGAACCCCCATCTATCGCTCAAAGCGGTGAGGCATGCATGCTAATGTTCTCCAAACTGCGGTGTGGCACATGCTAATGTAACGTTTTTTCTTTCAGCTGGACCCCATTTTGCCACATTCGAGGTCTATAAAGGGGGGCCTTCTGTCTCTTCCCTCTCTCCCCTTCCTCACCAGTTCCTCGACTCTCAAAGCATCTGCCAAACGCTCAAGCAACTCTCAAGTCCATCATGAGAGTACTGCTCTGGTGCTGAGGACCTCGCCCTCCCGACTACCAGCAACTGGAACCAGCGCAGCTTCGGAACCAACAAAGCTGTTATTATGCTGCCACATTAGTTGAGCTTGGTTGGTATGTACTGATGGCATCATCTCTTTTCATGTTATTCTGTCACTGACATGCAGTTTTTTTCTCTAGTCTCCAAGCCTTGTCCCTGAAAATCCCCCAGCTTGTGACGCTGCCCAGTCGATTCGCTCCTGGATGCAAGAGTCTGGCTTCAATGCCATCAAGAGTTCTGGATCAAGGCCTAGTAGGGACCGCGTGTGGTGGTGGGCAGTTATCCGGTTAGAACAACCGTTACGTATTGCGTGCATAATTGCCTAGTAGTTAGTTAGCTTTTCCGAACCGGTTGTCGCCGGTTTATTCCCTGGTGTAGTAGCTAGTGCCATTTTCTGTCACCTCTACACTAAGAATAAGTCACTCATACATCATGAAGCTATCGCCAAGCTGTTCACCGCGGCATTCTCATATCTCATCCACTCCTAACGCCACAGATGGTTTACCAAAGTTTGCGTCAAATCCAACAGCGCCTTCCGCAAAGAAAACGGCGCCGTCAGCTCGCACATCCTTACGCTTTCCAAAGTCAAAGGCAAAAGCGCTAGAGCCTGTTTCATCTTCATTCATTCCCAAAAGACCGTAGCGCCGCCAACGCGGTGAAAGCCTTAACCACCTTGTCGAGCTACCAGCTCGTAAACCGGCTCCATGTAGTATGCTCTCAAAGTTTTTCAGATTGCGCTGGGAGAGGACTATATAAAATGGGTCCATGTCTGATTTTGTCATATCCAATCGACCTGTTTGATCAAGCGGCCGACGCGCATCAAGGATGTCTTCGATTGTTTGCAGGATTCGAGATGATGAAGCGTCTGGGCTACTCATGAACGAGTCGCACAAATCATATGTCGACGTAGAGGTGGTTGTTGTGCTTGTTGACGTTGGGTCTGTTTCGTCCGGTGCGGGGGTAATGGTGATGGTCTGTGCGATATCGGATAGCGCGGAAAAGCGACGGTCAAGAATGCCTTGTGGTTGATCAGGTGTGGCTGCATGACTGCAGGTTGTGTAATCTGGCCAAACAAAATCTGATAATTGGACATGTAAGTGGGTCACAATTGCGATGCCAATTTTGATGAATGAGTACTTACAAATGGTAGCTTTGAACTTGGTGTACGGATTTTCCTTTTCCTCCTTGGATAGCATAGTTTCTTCTGACGTTCCAGTCCTTGCGTGTGCAGACTGACAATGCTGGTGGTATTGCCATTGGTGACAAAAATCCGTCTGCGTTTCCTTGCCAGTGCCCTCGTTATGTGTGCTCGGTTCCGGTTCTGGAGAGAGTACAGTTGTTACCGGTATCGGAAGAGGTCTGTCCTCTGGAGCGTGCGCGTTGATGGATGGAAGCTAGAGAAACAAAGTGAGACGAGTGAGACGGGAACTTGGTCCAATATGCAATGAGAGCAAAGAAACAGACACTTACTATTGCGAATAAGTACGTAGGTACCGTCTTGCACTCATTTTTCTGCTTTCCTCGCAAGGCTCTTTTTGCCAGAAACTTGTCCAACACATCCAAACCAGCCCTACTTCCAATCATCAGTCCTGCATACCGATAAGGATCCTCCTCGGTTCTGTCCGCTATCTGCTCAACATTCCCGCTGACAAATTTTGCAAACCAATCACGTACATCGGCAATCTCATTTTGCTCTGACTGATCGTTTTCTCCCGCATCCCCAGCTCGATCTGGTCCCATGCCACCCATCCGACCATGTCGACCCCACAACCTACGCGAATGTTTCCATGTCGTATGACCGCAGTCCCACCATTCGCGCAGATCAGAATCTTTATTTGTCAAGCCTCTCACACAATGGCCATCATGAATCCAAGTACCCTCTACTTGGGAACCAAAGGACGGTACAACCTCCGCCACCTCTCCATGGCGAATCCCATGAAACTGAGAAATAGTATCTGCACCGCCAAAGAAAAACCCATCATCGACGGATGCTCTCTGCTCTTCCTCTTCACTTATCGTATTTTTGCGAACTATGTCCTCAAGATTGCCCAGAGTTGGGTCAGTAGTGTCAAAGCCAGCAGAGGTGCGTAGTTGGATATCACGCCAAGTCGTTCGACCAACTCTTCGTAGACATTGCTGGAGGGATTCTAGTCCAGAAGATCCATCAACGATCAAGGTGTGCGTGGTGGGGTGCGACGATGTTCGTGTGTGGATCGTAACAAGGGGGCCGCCGTGGAGGGTCGGGTGAAGCATTACACGCATCGTCCAAGACTCTGGTTCTGTCGGTACACTCCCTCTTCCATAGTGTAATGGGAAATCAACCCAGCCCACATTGGGTCCAACTTCCATGCCGAGATCAAACACCCTACCATGTCCATCCCCTTTACTGAACCCTTTTTGAACACCCCACTCAGGTTTTTGAAGTACCCACTCCACTGCATTTCTCCAAGCCCTACAAACGCCTTTGCAGGATAAAATTAAATCATCTAGACAAGGTGGATTCGTGTGTAGTCGGGTAAAGAGGATGAGAAGGATGTCTGTTGGAAGAGCTGTAGGGCCATTGCGACCTGATGATGACATGCTAAACGAGAAGCTCTGGACCGTCTGCAGTCAAGGGAAGGAAACAATTAGAGGTGATATTTCTTTCCTCTGGTTACAGATCTGATCGGAAACTGACGCTTACGGAGTTGCTGCGCCATATCCAAGCCACGCTCCAGCGATTACTTGGCGAGACTCTCCGTCTAGGTTAGACTTATTAGCATATCATTCACACTGAAAGAGTTTGGAAATCATGCAAACATGAATAATCCTGCAGACGACATGACTAGAATTGACGTATTTCGATCGTATACTTATTTTCACAAATCTTTGAATATCTTTTAAACCAGCCAGTTTCGCTCTACGTTCCAACACCTTCAAATAGTGTACGATGCTCGAATTGATTAGCGTCCACGAATACCGAGAAACGGCGATATTTTGGTAAAGTAGAGTTATCATGTGAAATACAGCATTGTACCTCTAATAGAATACGGTATGTTCCGGGGAGATCCCGCAATAAAAACAGCATGAGTATTAGATAAATCTGGAGCAATTTGGCTTTTGATTGACTGACTTTGATGTACGTACAGTAACAGCTAGACCCGCACGCGGGAACGATCGAAAATACGATGTTCTGGCTGATCGGTGAAGCGATAATATGTAAGTGAAGAGGACAAGTTTACACGACGTGATGCAGCATATAATATTTTACTGAAAAGTGTTTACATGGATATTTTACAGTATCTGGCAATAAATGAAAGCGCATCCTCACATCCCTACATAATATACTACGCATTCATCTCCTCCAATTTTTCATGCAACCCCCTTTGCACATCACAGAGAACCAGATAGACATCCCAAATCCTATTATCTCTCCACCTTGGCTTTATTTTGATGGGCGGGAGCCACTTGGTTGGCCCCTCTAGTTCCTCACCATCAGACTCTTCATCATTGTCCTCTTCGACCAGTTCAGGATGCCCGTCCCCATATACTTCCGAGATCAATTCCTCATCCTGTTTCCTCATTTTTTCTTCCCACGCACGTAAAAGCACAGTCAATCCAGTTCTCAAAGCAGCGACAATGAGCAAAAAGTCATTAATCAGCTGCCATACGTCCCCTGGTCGTATTCCGTTTCCATCAATGAGCGCCTGGAACTGGCCGTGCTTGTAAAAGTCAACAATGTACGAGTCGAGAACGGTACTTGTGTCAAGAAGTTCATAGACGGTTGGAACCACTGTATGTTGAAGTCTCACACCGCCACGGAGAGTGCGAGACATCTCTTTCACGGATTTGAATTTATCGTCCTTGCCAGAGAGGGCAACGAACGGAGATCTGGCCACATAACTGAGCGATGTATCCGCAAGACGAGCAAACATGGGTGATTCTTTCGGCACGGCGCGGCGAGTTTTCACAAAAGCCCGCTCAGATAAAGGCAGATAAGTTATTTCCTCCTCTTTCAATGTCCGCACATAATGATGGATATAAGACTCCATGATACGGAACACTAGAATGTTGTGCTCCGAAAGGACCTTACGCATTGCCTCGGGCATAGGCTCAAGGAAAACCTTTGAAGGCGATCTCCTTATTAATTCTTTTGCAAAGGCCGTAAGAGTCGATGGCCGTTCACGCCTGTCAGTATAAATCATGAACCGTAAGCCCAGCATCGGAGGATTCATCGATCAATGATATCACCACCTTACCTGCCAAATAAGTGAGCAAGACATGTTAACATAGTCAAATTAGGATCCTTTCCAAGGGCGATCTCGCTTAGTACACCGGAATTCAAAAGAACCGCGAAACACAAATTCTGCAATTTCCACAAGTGTTAGTCCAAAAAACCAAATCAGTGTCTTCAAGATTCAAGTGAACCGGAAACCTACCATCGGCTCCGTCCAATACAAGTGGGAAACAATCCCTGCCAAGTTAATGGGGTGTCCATTCACATCCAGCAGCTCGGCTCTACGCAAGTACTCAATAGAGAACCTCAAATGGTGCAAAACCTCCTGTTTTGTCGCCGGGTTCACGATCGATAATCTTCCCAATGTAAGTACCTCTTCCAACATTTTCTGTCCCATGTCGGCTGCGTCCGCGTCGCTCAGCAGCTGATGCAACCTGAGAACGAGTGTTGTGGAGAGCGGGAAATGCCCACTAAGATCCGGTAGCCGAGAAGCAAGGAGACGATAGACCTTTTCGAGTGGCAATCCAAAGAAGACAACGTTACCAAGCAGATCAAATCCACGTCTTCCAGCTCGTCCAGCAGCCTGTCTGTACTCTAGTGCGGTCAAATAAACGCTGTCCTCGGTGAAGACTGAGGTAGCAGCTGGCATATTGATACCCAGTGCTAGTGTTCCAGTCGCAACAACTACACGTAGCCATCCTGCCCGGAACCACCTCTCCACAAGTTGACGATACCGCAGGTTCATTCCTGCATGATGGATCCCAATACCACGTCGCAATGCTGAACACAAGCCAGGATCAACCCTTCCCCATTTTCTGAGCCCATTGATTTCTGCATCAATTTCCGATGGCGACAGACTGGACTTTAACCCAGCGAAACTAAAGGCGGCTAACGGGGCGTCGGGGTCAAACGTGGACTCCCAGCCCATATCGGAATCCGGAAGATTGTCCGCGTCTTCAGACCGCGTTTGTGCTCGTGCTTGTTTCTCTTGTGCGGCTTGTCGGACAGCCTCGGCAGCTTTCCAGGCCTTCCATGCTTTGATCTTGGCTTTCCATTCCGGACTCGTTCGCTTGTACTTTTTTTCAGCTTTCTTCAACTCTGCCCATATTCGTAGCCCTAATTGCTCCACGTTGTCACGGGAGTAGTTGAAGAGGATGGCTGGGAGTTTCCCATTTCTATGGAGATCATGACATAATGCGATCACATTCTTCAATGCAAACTTGAGCCCAATGGGTTCTTCTCCAATGGCACTTCTACATGTTTCCCAGGTAGCACGTAGTTTCTCCGTCATTCTGTCCATGACGCGGCTGTACGGTCTCGAATTTCGTGCGCCCGGCATCTCCATCCAGCTCTGCAATATCGCCTTTAATTCGTTCTGGTACTGTATGATATCAGACTTTTTGATGTACTTGTGGCCAAAGTACTCTTCAGGCTTCAGTTTTGACAGTAATTCAGCGCCTTCCCCACGTTGCTCACTAGCCATAGTTTCATATAACTGTAAGCATTCGAAAGGTTCCAAATGGAGATCATCAGGAATAGTAGTAGCACCAAGGGAGAGAGCGGCGACTGGATGCAGATGGCAAAGACTAGTACCCCGCTCGCTCGAATCTTCATCCAACCTTGTGAACTTGGGTAGATTCAAAGGAAGATAAACGAATTTTCGGAGATCGGAATATCGGTGCGCATGTCTGACCATTTCCAACTTGTGCCCTTTTGCAGTTTGCACGGCTTCCAACCACTATATTTGGTATTCGAAAAGCACAACCATTAGGCAATTATTCGGTTACGAAAGTAGCACTTCTCCTTTCTCACCTGACTAAACTCTGTAGGATTTCCCACTGTGGCCGAAAGCGCAACAATTGGAGAAGGTGAAAGAATAAGATTTTGCTCCCAAATTAAGCCACCGTCAAGGTTACCTGTGTTAGCGAAATACCAAATAAGCAACGTGTACACAATTGCGTGCCCCGCAGAAACCAGCGTCACCTACTAATGCTATGTATCTCATCGAAGATGATACGCCTTAGACGTGGGGTCCACTCGGCACTTACATCAGGCTGGAGCATCAATATTTGTAATATATGCGGTACCTATGGAACGAGTAAAAACTTTACCATCAATTCATGATGCCAACGGCGAAGAGCAATTTATGCAACTTACTGTAATCAAGACTTGACATTTTAGAGGCTCATGGATTCGATAATCTCTGGTATGGACCGCCCAGACGGTTCGCCCCGGATGCTTGTAGACTTTTGAGAATCTCGCCGAAATTTCCGCGGCGATCTGATTCACAAGCGCTTTCGTCGGCGCAACATACACAACGACACCATCATCACTCTCCCGCAGCACCTTTTCAATTGCATAAAATGCAATGAATGTTTTGCCGGCAGAGGTTGGGGCAACCACGAAAACGGATTCGTTGGCGTCGATTTTGTCAAGGACTTTACGCTGCCATTCATCCGGAAGGAAATCGACTCTTGGGTCTGGAGCAGATCCCATTGTACGGTCCATATGCGATCCGTAATGCAACATCTGAAACCTTGCTAAACTGTGGTGGCTCTTGAGCCAAGATATGTTGGTCGGACGACGGGGATACATGAACTTAAACGAGAGCTGGTCATCCTCGGCGAGCGCGCCATGTATCCCGTCTAATTTGGCCGAGCCCTTCTTAGCTGCAGATCTCTCTTTGGTACTTGAACCTTTCTTAATTTTGTCGCTGGACTTGGCTTTCACTTTCGGGGACATCGATCTGGCCCCTGGCTCCAGTAACCCAACCACTTCCAAAACGTTCAAGGCTTCTGCCACGGTCGCTTTTGTAGATGCAGTAGACGTTATTATCTGTCTGCACAATTTGAAGATCTGCACCAAAACAGGCATTCCTTCCTCTTTTCTATCGTGGGTTGTCTCCTCTCCGTTTGCCCCGATACAGAACGTAGCCCACTTTTTCAATAGGATCATGACCAAGTATAGATTTTGCTCTTCTGCTAATGAACTCGGCGTGTCAACCTTGGCAATTGCGCGCTCCAATTCGATTCGTTGCGTGTCAATGTTTTCTATTCGCTCTATCATGTCTCGTATGATAGTCCACTTCTTGCGGGCCGCCTCTTCTTTACCAGCTTGGAGTCGAGCATCATTGGCAGCTCGGATGTCATCCGCCTTACCGCTTTTCTTTTTACCAGACGCTTTCGCTCCACTATTCCCTTTGCTTGTAGTTGGTTGATGTCCATGTGGTTGAACGATAATTGTCTTTGGTTTCAGAATTCTGCCGCTCGCGCCGGTCAACGAACTGGCATACTTTTGTATGGAGTAAGCATGGCCCTGCTCCGATTTCCTCGCAATGCCTGTTTTCTTTTGAGCGCTGAAGACTCTTCCTCCCGATGCAGGCTTTTTCAAAGACGGCAGAGGTTTATGTACATGCCAATGATGCTTTTCGTAATTTGGAATCACTTGGGAATCAAATACAGAATCATTGATACTGGTATCGATCACCGCGGTTGGTAGATCTGGTAAACGGTGCATCAGATATGGCTGATTATAGGGAAGCAGAGGAAGGATGGCTTCATTAGATTCAGTCGAGGTAGATACATGTATAGCATATTCCACAGGACTTGTTCTGGCTGCTTCTTGAAGTGCCATCAAGTCCCATAACGTTGATGTATCATCATCTGGCGTAATGACTTTGTAGGTTTCCTCGGCTTTACCGACTTGTGGTAAATCACCAATCCAGTCTTTTGGGGACGCGGCGCTACTATCATGAAATTTCGCAATGATCTCAAGTAATAGAGACTTGAACAGGCGCTCATCGACAATATCCATCACATCATTGGTCGAATCCGCATTGGTCACCAGATTGGTGGCCGTCATGTAAAAGCCGGTCAAAAAATTGTCAAGCGAGGCCATATGCTTGAGATCAAATGGCAGTGACGCCTCCCGCCTGGCACGCAGCTCCAGGGGTATAGTAGGTAATAATAACGAATGAATTAGGAATATTTTCGCCAAGTCTTGCTGAAAGACGTCAAGTCCAGGAAGAATTACGCTGAGAATTTGTCCTACGATTGGAGCATCGGGAGTCATAGCGGCCATATTGGTTTCATTAGCGTCCTTAGAAGCTACTTGGTTAACACGCTTAGCGATCGCAGCTTCCAATCTCCTTCTAGCACGCAGGAAAGCTTTCTTGTGAACGGCAGGATCGGAGGCTTGCATAAAGCGAAGTGATGTATGAAACACGAAGCTGACAATCTAGTGTACATGGAGAAGAAAAAGTAAGCAAAACTCGCCACCATTTCAGCAGATACTGGAGTGTACGAACCTTATTGTCCCGAAACATATCTTCGGACATAAGAGTCACTGTTAGGCCTTGATGCAAAAACATCCACATTGACTCTAACATCATGCGACGCTGTGCATCGTCATGTTCATTCGGTTCGTCAGCATCAACAGACACCGCTGTGCCGTCATCGGTCATAATAAAGTACGGCTAAAAGAGATGTGTATTTGAACATTGTACAATACAATTCAACGTAACACTTGTTCCCGTACCTTTTTCGCTTCCACATAGTTGGCCCAATCTTCCGAGAAAACCGACTCAAATACATTGACAGCGACATTCGTGTTGTTCCGTAGGTGCCGTATTATGATCTCGCGAATAAACTGCCGGCAGTGGACATCTTTGGGTTGTCCTGTTTTGGAGGTCGCAGTGCAGACTCTCTTCCTATCTGGGGGCGCGAGGGGAATGAATATTGCTTACTGGCGGCTATGTCATGAACTGCATCAATATGGGCACACACCATTGAAAAAGGCCAGCTCAAAATTAGATTTCGCATCGAGCAATTTCTTCAAGAACAACTCAGCGGCATAGAGGCAATGAAGAGCTTGTATACTGTCCGCCTCTGAGGAACGAATATCTGACCAAGAAGGAACCGAATCAGCGTAAAGCATGTCAAACTCCTCTTTCGTCGCTAGCACAAGTGACGTGGCCCAACCTCAGGGCTGACAAGGAAACTCACCAGATGCACTGTGCAATGCTAAGCAGACAAGGGTATCCCCATCCACAACAAACAGCTCTGTCCCAGCAAAGTCTCCAATAACATCAACATAAACTGGCCGGAGATCCAGGTACCATTGCGTGGTGTTGGCGAAAGACATTGTGTTTGCGGTGGACTAAATTGCGGGCTAAATAAAAGCGCTGTCAAAACCAAACTACTGCTGAGGAACAGAGTATATTGGTTAGTCTCTGTGTATGGTGGGAACATTTCTCTTGTTACCTTTTGAAAAGTCTTTCGATTGACGTCTTTTGAGTCTTTGCCAGCGCTTGACGGGTCTCGCAGGAGAAGCACTCGTGCATTAAAGCCATACCACGCTCCTTCGTGCCATCTGCGCAAGCCGCACTGCGGCAAGCCATGTGTCACCCAGCATAGCTGACGCATGTCAAGTACGGCGAACAAGATGCCGACACGACGGTAAAGGTCTTGCAGAGCTTACAGAGGAGAACTCCTAAGAAGATGAAATTGGGGAAGGACGATGTTGCGACTGTGACTCAAACTGACTCACTTTTCAAAATTCACGAGGCACCCACTACTGGTGAGGCAGTGGGGCCACATCATGCACAACGAGTATAAAATGCCTGATACTATTGCATCAGCGATTAGCAATGTAGGAGTGGTAGATCTGTAATCGCACACAGAGGCACTGCTCAGAAAGGTGTTTTTGAACTGTTTCATGATTTCAAGCAACCTATTGCTCGAGACTTTGCTTTCTGAAGCACTATGTATCAGCCCATCACAATACCCCAACCATAGAATAATCACCACTAGGCAAAAAAGTACAATAAAAATACGGAATCCACATCTCATTAATAGGCTCAGAGAACCGCCACCATCACTCCAATCAAGGCGCTCGCAATGCCGAGCAGTCCTGGGTGCAAGTAAGCACCACCACCGACGGCGCCGCTGGTCTTGGAAGCCCATCGTATAGAATTGCCCATGGCGATCAGTTCCTGCCTGAACACTTTGGCAACTTGGTTCTCTTCAGTGTCGTCCTTTCCATTTCCTGCCAGATAGTCACCCATCGTTCGGAATTCTCGGAGGGTTTCTTCCTCTTGCTTCTTGAATTCAAAGAGACACACACCTTTGACCTTTGGGTGCGTGTCGAGGAAGGTTTGGTTAAAGATTTGGCGCCACCATGCTTGTTTGATAGCAAGCATCCCTGGGCCTTTGTTGAGAGCAGTGGTCGCCGTTTCGGGTTGTCCTGGTTTCAAAAATCCGAGGTGGAAAGTAGCCGCGGTCTCGGCAACCATAAAGGGCTTTCCACCTTTCGAGACGGGATTGGTCACATTAGGACCCTTGCCGTCATTGGAGAACATGTTGTAGAAATCATAGGAAGACATGTTTGGTTTTCCGCCGATCATAGCTTCGACCACACCGGGATTGGGAACGACGTTGTCCACCCAGGGATACTCTTTGCCATAGTGGTAGAGGGAAAGACCAACCCAATCCACAAAGTCGTCTCCGGGGTAGTATGGACTGTATGGATCGTCCCAGAAATCAAAGGCACCATCCTTGTTGGTGTCGAGAACGGCACGGTCGCTGGCGGATGCATTCGCTACATGCGAATACGCACCACCAAGGAATGGGTAGCCATTGCTAGAGTTTGGTGCCCAGAGGAACGCGATTTTAGATTTGTCTGAAATGCCTTGGCGGAATCGTGTGTAAAATCGCTTCCATTCTGAAATGAATGCAATGGGTTGTTGGCCATATGGGAACCATGAACCTACAAGCATTTGAGCAACCATTAGTCACACCAGGCCCGCTTGTCCTTTTACCGCTCCTTTTCTCAACATACCATTCATCTCTGGTGCATATCGAATCATAACCCTTCGCCCCTTGGCAACCGCTGTTTGAATCATTTGCGCCAACTGATCTATACTGCTATCCGTTACACGGGAAAAACCGGTCATTGGGTAGACAGTAAGATAGAGAACTGCGTCTGTTTGTGTGTCATCCACCAATTGAAGGATCTTGGGAATGAGATTGAGGTCATCGGGAATGTTGATATTGGATTGGAACAAGGAGAGTGGTTTGTGGTCAAAACGTTGGTTGACGAGGTTCGGTGTGTCTGTCCCTGACAGTTCATTAACCCAAGCACCACTACGTAAAAATGTGAGAATGAGATGGTGTTGTTTCCTGACTGACAAAGAACGTTGCAACTTACAAGAGGATACCATTTGAAGGTTCAAGCGGAGCGAGTCCGGCAACGACACCAATATCACGCTTTTCCAGCGGTGATGCTACCGCGGTCGACTGCGTCAGTCCAGCCAAAACAGTCAATGCGGAGCAAGCGAACGAGCTCCAACGATATCGCATAATGCCGGATAGAAAGCTTACGAATAGATAGAAAGCTTACGAATAGAGAGTCAGCCAGAGGATGAAACGGACGACTCTCGCTTTAAACAAGCTGAAGTTGGTCTGATATGAGGAATGTTAAGCGTCCGGACCAGCGGAGGCAATGGGTCGCGCTACTACAGTTTTATAGAATGACAAAAAAAAGGCGGCGTTTAGCCTCTCTTTGAAAGCCGTGAAGTTTGGGGTCGTAGGCAAACGTCTCAAACGTGCCGAGACGACTGGGATAAATACAACTACTGACGGCAATATGAGGAATGACGCAAAACTTTAAAACCCGACCAGCGGATAATGAGCGATTTAAAAAAAAAAAACAAGACAACGACGACGACGGCTGTGGGGGGGAGGAAGGGAAGAAAACAGCACTTTTATACAATCATCATGACGGCAAATTAACCGTCGGCAATTGTCAAGTCAAAAACAACACTCAAAAAACTCTAAACAGCTTTCCGATCATATAGTGGCACAGTTACGCAAGCAGCAAATCGATTAATCCCAATTTGGAAGGTTCAGACTTGCGTGTGACACGTTGGGCTCTTGGCACAATCAAGGTTTATTTTTGCTTGAAACTTTGCGAGTGTGTTGGGCAGGAAGAGGGGTGATTAGCGTTTGGGAGGCTTCGCGTGTAGAACGGGAACAAGTGATGTATTTACTTTGTCAGCAGCAATGCCATACGAGGGCCCGGTCAAGGATAAGAAGATGGTGAAAGCGTTTGTGGTGTTTGTCTTGGTGTGATGACCCCGGCTACGTTTTACTGATGATGGTACGCAAGATGCACAGACCATGGGTGGGTGACTCCGAGCTCTCTTGAAACTCCAAATGCTAACGTTATGAGGTAGCGCTATTACACAATGATGTTGGACACAAGGGCGTGGTTGTGCACTGATCCTGCGTCAGCGGGGTTCTGGCAGCCGCGCCAGGAAGAGATTGCAATGCGACCAATGAAAGGGTAAATTAACAGCAACCCGGAAACTGGGTTCGTTGAGATCCCTATGTGCGATATCCAACACACGCTTCATCAGATCGCAATTTGGTGTATGAAATGCCAATCGCCTTGTCAGTCAATCGTGGCCAATCCAGTTTATTAACAAAAGTGACATTTAACACCAAGTGATAGCCGCAGTGCTTTATCGCTCAATGCACAGGAGGGATAGTATCACTGTGAATGGGTCCTTTGTCGCCCCAAACCATGAATTTGCAATGCCCCATCCATGACATCAAAAACACCAGTCTGCTAAATAGTGAAACAAAAGGTACATGCTACTTGTGTTCTTTGGCCCGTTTGCATAGGAACCTTAACAATGTAGTGAAATTGCAAATCCCCAAGAGGGTTCCGCTTGTGGGGATACAGAGAGCCAAGAACCATAGGTGGCAATATGCCATAAATGGGAAATATAGTTTCTGGATGTAGCATCTCTAACCCAACATGTATGACATGTCCATCCAAGTGCAATGCCATGAAGATTTACTGGACAATGACAGTCAACCTCGACGCTATCTGCTCTTGACTTGCAGCAGCAGCAGCAGCAGCCACCCTCCATCATCTCGATGCTGCTCTGCAAGAACAAAAGCGCATCATCTTTTACATGGAACAAGAGTGTAGACTTTCAAATAACCACAGCCATGGCTGGAGTGCCCCTGCGTGACGCTGTTGACTCTTTATATCCTACAACTTTTTGCCAACTTTCAGCCATGGGCAGATTTACAACGACGGCGGCGGTTTGCCACCACAAGATTTCAAGTAGTGATTCTGGAGACAACCTGGTTAAACGGAGGACGGGCGCAGCGGCCCACGGCGATTCTATTATTTTAAACAATGCTGTACCCATTCACTGCAACTTTTGTAAACTTGCAAGCTTGACAGATAAATCAACAAAATGTTGGGACAAGAACTGACACGTAACAAGCGCTAGAGAAATGCCCACACATTGTTTCTTTTTGTTGCCAGTTAGGCCAACTTGCCTTCCCCATCCCCAGAAGGATCCAACACATCTGTCTTTTGAAATAAAAAACGACCACCACGGCGAAAGTAAAAGAAAACCAAAACAAAACTTTCTCTCTTGTCGCGTTTCGCGCAAAGGAACAAAAGAAAAAAAACCCAAAAACTTGTGCGATTTTCACAGCGAAAGGATTTTTTAGGCGGCCGCTTTTTTCTTTAGAGCTTTTGATTGTCGCACTGCACCCACTTTACAGGTTGACGTATGGAATTTTACTTTTTCTTTTCCTTGGCTTTTTTAGAACGAGGCTGAAGGGAAGACCTTTGAAAGGGGATGCGCAGCCCTTTCCCACAGGGGGTGGAAAGTTAAAGGCCCCTTGCCACGCCCGCGCGCGGACGACTGTTCATTGATTGAAATAACTCGGAAGAGCCGCCGTCGCCCTTTGGTCCCTATGGTACATGTCCACATTGAACGACAACCACGGCGGGGCAGAGCGGCGGCGGCGGTCGCTACACTTTTGTTGCTCCTCCTCGTCATAACATGGATTCCTCACGTAGTGGGAATGACGGAGCAGTGCTCTGTTTGTCCCAGCACACCAGTCTGCGAGACAGCCTGCGCGCAGAACGAGGCAAGTGCCTGGGAATTTTAAAAACCGGTACACAGCATTTATATTTACATGATTTCAACAGGTCTGCGTCTTTACGGGCTCCCATACGTGCGAAACATGCACCTCCAGTGCATGTGTAGTGATTGTAGATCCTAGTCTGTCCGCTGTTGTGCGCCTGCCAACTTCGATGACCCCAGATACCGCTATTCCTATTTCCCAAACTGCTGTCCTTCCTGTCCTTCTCCAGCCCACTGCCACTGTTCCCACACGACGACCAACGAGCATACCACTGCCCATCCTACCGCCCATCATTCCGACGGTAACAGCTGCGCCAACAGCAAGCGCGGATGCGTCGCGAAAGGTTTTCAAGGAAGAGAAGAACGGTGGGTCAACCCCAACGGGCATCATTGCCGGTTCAGTTGTAGCTGTCGCCGTGGTCGGGTTTGGAGCGCTCGCTTTCGTTAGGCGGGGGAAAAGCGCAGTGAGACCAACTTTGCGATCGTTTTGGTCAAACCGAACAAAACGGTTGCGACAGACCCTGTTTCCTCCGTCCAATGCAAGCATATTACGTGTGCCGCTCCCAGATCGGGGACATCCTGAGCCTTTTCATTCACTCACCGTTGACCCAGAGTATGTGCCTTTGGTCGCGACATCCCTATTTAATTCTTCAAGCGCACACCGGTTATCCGCCACTTCTTCCGAGCTTTCAACAGCAATCATTCAGATATCCCCAAAAAGCTCCAGTTTCACATCGCCCTTGCAACCCACACCGCCTCCCTCCTCTTATGACCCAATGCGACGGCTCTCTGTTATATCACATCAAAGAGTCCCTGTCGCGCCAGTGCTCGGATCTACCAAAACTGGTTCCCGCATCTTTCCTCATCCTTTGATTCTCTCTATTGCGGGCGACGCCGATTCGATTCCCACCTTCCCAAACATTCAGCACGATACGTCGACAGTTCCACGTCAAATCCGGGCCGTCCGATTTCGGAGCCAGGACAGCGTGATTCCCGCGCGACCGCGAAGTGCAAGCCAGTCGAGCTGCGATAGTGTGTCGTCCGATGGATCGTCAACCGCATCCTCTGTGGTATCGTCGGTCTCTTCGTCATCGTCACTGGAGGTCCCGTCTCTCGCTTTTGCAAACATGTCTTGGACTTATCCAGGGGCGGGACAAATCCCCTCACCAATGCCGACTTTACAAAGTTCAGCTAAAGTCAGTAATAGTGGCTTAGAGTCTCCGTCTCTCGGTCCTCAACTGCCTGCGACAGATACCTGGACGGGACGGAAAGGGCGAGGGCATATTAGATCTCACAGTGTGCGAATGAGCCAGCGAGATGTTAACGTTGTTATAGGAAGTGGCGACAAGATGCTGGCCAGCGGCGTGGGCAGCGGTCCCTACCCGGCAGTCCTTGGGCAAGGCTGGTCCATGACCCGAGACTTGACGGTGGACGCTGCCCATACCAGACCGCCGCCCCTTGCTCTCCATTCTGGGATAGATCCATGACTTCTTAATTCGCATGTGTACTTGTATATATGATTGTTTATAATAGATTATTACTGCGAGGTGTTGAAGATGGCAATGATGAAATTGTTTCTGGCTGGCGACACTGTCAATTCTTGCATGTTTTTGGCCATTTGAGAACACTGTAAGCAATTCTCGCATCACCTACTACGGATGTGGGACTATTAGTGCACCTATGCATATGTAACCAACGCAATTAGGTTATCGGATGCTTCCTGCAACCTCTAGCAACGAAATGGTAGCTCGAGTACTTGCTGAAAATTTGCGAGGATGCAAGGCATTGCATATTCCTCTGTGATGATATTTGGACTTTGGACCGTCTTATATTTTGCAAGGTATCCACACAACGCGTAATAAACTTTGGCGTGAACCCTAAATTCTATTTTATAAATACGGCGCAGATCCAGCAAAGGAAGGGCGCGCAGGGTATTCTAAGGGTAAACGGGTAAACCTCTACTCATCCAATCCTCCCTTTTGAACATCAAGGCATGGCACTCTGGCTACCAGTCAGCTTTGCCTGTGTGCCCTTTCCGGTTGGACTGCGTTGCATTCGGCTTCCGACAGGTGTCGTTTCCCCAGTATCGACAACGACCTTTAGTTTTTGCCACACCGTCAATACTTCAAAGCAGCTCTCAGCACATAACCATACGGTCCCAGAGAATAGAACGGATGGAACGACAAAGCGGTTTTGCAGTGCTGAATAAAGGAACAGTATGAGATGGTGAGAATTAAATCACTCCGGGATCAGAAGACTTACAATCAAATGTCTGCGTGACAATGAGCACCGCTGTGCAGCAGATGAACGTTATCGTAATGAGAATGTTATTGGCTATTCGTAAGTGCCGGAATTTTTGAGCACTGGATGCGTGAGCGCTGCTGGTGTACTCTTTTACTCCTTGTTCCACTCTGGAAAGCTGGAAATACGCGCAAGTATCAGAAGATGCTGCGTCCCTATGAGAAAACTCAATGTCCCAACGTACCGTGAGAGTGAATGTGAAGATTGCTGGAATAAGATACGCTGCGGGAAACATGGCAAGCATGCCCCAAAACACCCTGGATGCTTGTCTGTTTCCCAAATTGTCTTTAGAATCGACGGTAAAACACGCTGTGCAAGGACCTTTTGTTGAACTTACCCAGTCCTTGACACATCGTATATCCCAACAGCCGTGTTTGCGGTAGTCCAAGTGGCCTGGCAGGGAACAAACCAGAGGTGAGAACACTTTAGCAAGAGGTGAGGTTTCGCATGTTACCGGAACGTAGCTAACGTACAATTAAACCAGTGATTCCCCAACTGATCATTTGCCGGTGTCGGGCTACGGCGCAAACTTGGCTAAATCGCCAACCAGACGCTGCAATGAGCAGCCCAAGCTTGACTTGGCCACAGATGACCAGCAAGACGAGATGGGGTGTCATGGCAAGTGCGGAAGGAGCGACCGTCCTATAGATAACACGAAAATGTGCAGAATTTAGCAAAGTGTTCAATCTCATTTGGACCAAATTGACAACAAAAACCTCGATTCCAAAATATCTACTCACTTTCCATATGTGAGATTGGCGATATCAACAAGGTTCACCACGGTCGCAATCAAAAGAAGGATCGCCCGTGGATTGGGATTCGTCGACACCCGCCAGACAGCAATCATAAAGGCAAAGACCATAATCGGCCAACAACTGCCAACCAACATACTTGGACCGCCATAAGCGACTGTTTTTGCGTTGCGACGACGAGAGGAGAAAATGAAAAAGAATGGAGGAAATATGGTCAGATACAGCCAAGGAACGGGGAACAGATGACGCCACGTCAACATTGTTGTATCTTTGGAACAAAGAAATCTTACCTGCTACCAAGTCCGTCACCTTGGCCTGCGTCGCCGCTTGCACCTTTGCGATAGTTAGGCTGACTGCGGGATCGATAAACATGCTCTACAAAAACGCTTCCGTCATGAGGACCTTTGCCCAAAAACCTACACGCAGCGATCCGCTGAATCTGTCGCTTTACCTTAATGGCACCCTGCACCACCGGATCCATAAAGCACTCTGTAAAATTCGAGCAAGACATTCGCTTCCGACAAACAAAGAAAAAGTAAGGAAAATTGCCGATAACTCCTCTGGTATATCCTCGCACGGTTCGTTAAAGGATAAAATGTGAAATACGTGGAAATCAAAGAGAGGTTCCAACATGCAAAAGGGCGAGCTTTTTATGATTTTTGACCCATCTCCAGCTAGATAAATCCGGAGCACAGTATGGGCGCTTTCTAATATTGTTTTGATAAAAGACACTGCATAGGCTTTGATTTTGTCTTTCAACAGCATCGGGCGAAATGGCTTTCGGGATCTTTCTTTTTTGTTGACCGAAATCGTCTCCCTTGGCATGGAGTACTACTTTTATTTGTGTTTGTTTAATTCGCTTATTAGCAATGGTATGTGAACCCCTCATAACAAACAATGACAATTTAAATCTTGACTCGTCATACTCGCCATTTTGAGTTTGATAAACAACCAGCCATTGCCGACATACAAAATAAAAAAATATCTAACAAGGGCTAAATGTAGAATCAAACGCAAACTACACCCTCTGTTTTATCTAGGGATAATTTAGTTATTCTTAGCCAGGGTCACGACGTGTTGACCAATAGTTTGGTGTGTAAGCTGCGCCACAGATGTTATAACCCTTCTTGATTAATGGCTTGTAGGCAAAATCGAAATCCAAGCTGCACAAAGCCCATGGGGATTTTGTGTCACTCTCTGTACAATCGTCCATGACTCACAGACATTTCTTGATCATCCCATCTATAATTGGCATATGAGTCGCATCCAGAAAAAACATGGCAATTTCTTACATTCTGGAGAGGCACACATGTTAGATCATGAGCCCAACTATTCAAAATGCAACAAGTACTGACGAAAATGCCAGAAGCCACGTTCGTGACAACCAGAGTCGCAAATAAAAAAAACCAAATATTGCTTGCTTTGATCAAAAGGTTACCTGACGACCCGCGATCGCGTCCCATTCAAGTCAATCCTGTTTTTAAATTTGTCGCCCTTGGGGACACCCGAAAAACTATTGTCACGTTTGAAGAGTACCTCAAAAGATTTCCGAATGCACCAGACCCTGCCTGTTCCCCCCTCTACACAGCTTTGAGTAGTATTTTAAGTGAAAAGATTTCCGAATACACCAGACCCTCCCTGTTCCCCCCTCTACACAGCTAAGTCTCCACACATTCCTTTTAACACAATTATCGCACCAGTTTTGCTCAGTGCCTCATTGGCTTCACTACAGGCCGATCGATGGATACCTACAATTACACCACCTTTAGTAGAGATCAAACGGAGACATCCAAAGATGGCAACTTACACCCAGGACATCCTTCCAAGCAATCGCAGCTCTCCACGACTTGTCGAGCCCGAACGAGGAGATCTGAGATGTGTTTGAATGCTTTATAGGTTACACCTCCTTTCCCGGAGGCAGAGTCGTAAACAACAATTCTATGAATCAGATAATGAAAGTCAGTCAATTGAATACTGGAAGACCACGAACCCACACCACGCAAGCAAAAAGTACAACCCACCTCGGCGGTCTTGGCCTTGTCGCAGCCGGATGTTTGCATTCTGTTCTAATGTCCGTCTGTCCAGTTGTGGGTATCATAACGTACGTCGGTAATAGAGATATTAGGGCATGCGAGGCACCATGTATGCTATACTCCACGTTCAGGGTGGCGTTACGTAGAGCTTGCACTGTGTCCTCTGGGACTGTAGTGACAACAGAGTGATCAGAATAGAAAGGATATTTGATAATATGCGTCCAACTGGTACCATCGATCCAAAACCCATAGCGAGTCTTTGTGATTGGAGGGTTCTCTAATCCTTCTACCGCTTCCAATACTCGCCTCGTACGTGGGTTGATTTTGAAGTATCCGAAAACGGTTGTAACCACTTTATTGTAAGACATGATAAGTACATGCTAACCGGTACAGAACAATGGTCATCCTCACCTCTCATTTCACCATAATATGCAAAGAGCGCCTTGGTATGCCCAGATGCCTGAACGGGCGTCTTATGAGTCGTTGCAGGACGACTTTCGATCGTCTTCATAGGATCCACATTTGTGAAATCCCTGTTGGCAGTGATGAAGTCCACAGAGGTCGGGCGGACTTTACCGCATTTACGCTCGGCGTCAACCTCAAATACTAAATATGACTGGCCCTGATGTATGAAAATGGAGCCTGCAGGAAGACAGTTAACTGACAATCCAAAAAAAAGGCGAGATAAGGGAAATAATGCTACCTTCGTATAACGTGAACGGTACTCTAGATGCTTCAACTTCTTCAATTTGCTTATTTATCGTGACATCTATGACTCGGTAAACATCCTCGTCAATGCTCCTAATTTGGATTTGCCGTGATGGATGCGAAGCGTACTTGGAACATGCAAAGTACACCTGCAGAGCTTCTCGTTCAATAACCCCGTAAAGTAACGCCGCCCCTCCCTTTATCGAGGAACCAACCTCATGGATCGTATCCCATCGGAGAAACTTTGAACATAATCCTTCAATGAACTCGAAATCGCCAAAGTATTCAAAATCCCTGTTTGGGATCAGTGGCCATTCAAATGCCGCACATTGCAAATGTGTTTCAACGACGAGTTCATTCGACACTTCAACGCCTGATGATTCCAGCGTCGACGAATACAGTTCTTTTGGGTGGTTGGCGTAAAATTGATCTAGGGGATTATCGCCTTCCGCCACCTGAACTAACATCAGTATGCGAAGATCATTCAGAAATAACAATTGCCTACTCACCAAGATGGACATGGAGTCGCGCTCTCGACGTCCTGCTCGACCTGATTGTTGACGATACGACGCGAGGTTGAAAGGAAATCCCACATGCATCACGGCATCTTCAGAAAAAAAGTCCCGCCGTTTAACATGCATATTGTTAAATTGCATCACGCCTCATTTGGTACGAAACTCACCCAAGGATCCAATATCTACTCCCAGCTCAAGGGCATTGGTCGCCACAATACCTACTCGCCACAAGATAGTTAATGTCCAACTCTGATGTAAACTTGTTTGCGGCACTTACAAAGCAGCTCCCCTTGAAACATTTGTCGTTCGATTTTCCGTCGATCTTCTGGGGTATATCCACCACGGTAAGACATGACTTTATTCACAAATCCAGGGGCAACCTCGTGCAGCAATGCATGAGCCTCCCTCAAGAGAAGCTCACACATAGTTCGGACCTAATGATATCCACTGTTAGAGTCGGATACATGAAATGGTACACGATATGAAATGGTTGACCAACCTTTGCAAAGCAGATTGTTCGTACACCTCGAACCACCAGATAAGCAATCAGTTTGACAGTTTCCTCGAGCGAACTGCACCGACCCTGACCAGGTCTTCGGGGATCCTTAAGTGGCGGATTCCAGATGATGTGTAGTTTGCGCCCTCGTGGGGCGCCGTCGACGTCCACCACTCGTACGGCTGACTCGGGGAGACCAAAGAATGAAGTCATGTGCTGAAATCGGAGAATGTCACCACAACAACCTGACGAGGATAACAAAGGAAAAAAATCGTACCTCGGCGGGATTTGCAACCGTTGCGGAACAGCTGATGAACCGCACCGTATCATTACCGTATATATGACACAACCGTCGCAACCTGCGCATCACCATGGCACAGTGCGCTCCAAATGTTGCAGCATAATAATGCAACTCTGGCAATCAGACATGTTGGCGTTACAAACCCGAAGCGGTCTAAGCATGCTGCAAGTCGTCCATCTGCCTACCGTCTACGATAACGTATCGTAATCGCTCTAGCCACACCTTCCACTGTTTATGTCCCGGCAAAATAGAGACGTGCAACATATCGGGATTGGTAAAGATAACGCTAGCCTTGGCCCTAATCGCATCTCGAGTTCCATCGCGGTATGGGGTGTCCCCATCGTAGGTGTCGACATCCACCCATTGCAGATTGGTAGTGTGCGAAAGGATAGATATTAGCGAGCGCTTTTGGTCTTGCGCTAATGCCTATGCCACGATGAGGAGTAAGATTGCGTCGGCTCAAGTTGATAAAGCTCAACGCACCTTTGTCGGGAATATATATATTGCTCGCACCGTAGGATCGTTCTCAAGTGCACGGAGAACAGGTAGCTGATAAATCAGAGATTTGCCACTAATAGAAGGTGAGATATCCGCCAATCGCATTCCAAGGGGCAGACGAATAGTGACTTACCTGGATGTAGACGTGCTGACCACAACATTATGTCCCTGTTCCACGAAGTTGATGGGTTTTGCTTGGTGGGTGTATAGCCTGGTGATATTACTAGCTGCGTTTATAGCAGCTGTTAGATCCGCGGAAAGCGGCTGGTCCAGCTCTCCATACTCGGGAGACCTTGCCGAGTCGATCTGCACGGCCTCATCGCTGATTTGCTGTCGATAAAACTGCTCAGTTTTAAGTTCATCTAACAACCCCGTTAATGATGACGGGCGAAGTGGAGCTCCGTCTGTCTCAGGCTTCCCTTCGTATCCCTCTGGCCACATTTGCCCAGGTTGAACTGGTACCGCTTGCAGCGCCAGATCGCTGAGCTTCTCGATAGGATCTGTTCCCTGAAATCCCAAGTAAACAGCTGCTCGAAATCCCCATCTCTAATGGGTCTGGCGTACCTCTTCAAGGCATTTTTTCCAGTAGTTGATCAGAAATTCTCGAAAATTTCGGTTCCGTCGTTCAATGAGGACCGGTACTGAACTGCTTTTCTCCGATAACCCAATCTGTTCAGCAAGTGTTGACGTTCTCCATCCCAGGTGTTGCCCATCAGCGTCTCGAAGCCTAATATGCACGATTGGTCAATCTAAAATAATGTCCATAGGAGACAACGAACCAAATGTGAGGGTCTTGCCTTATTTTGCCAGGTAATCTGACTGGTCGAGCATCCCGAAACTCTATGACGAGCGAGTACTCCCGATACCCATTATCGTCCGGATTCAAGAGTTCGCGAACAGAAGCATCTTCAAGATCAGTTCGTCTTGCCCAATACAGCATAATGAGAGATGGAGCGACAGCTCGCATAGAACCAAGATCTGATAATTTGAGCTTGCTATATGTAAACCACTAAGTGTCACCAACCAAATTGACGAGCTTCTTTCAATTTGTGTTTGTTGATACCTTCCACTTAGTTGTTTAACCGAATCCTTCAGCCCATCGTAAGTGCAAACCATCTGCCGCTGCACAGCGCAAAACGAATGAACTGTATTCAAACATTGAAATGTCCGCTCCAACTCCCGGAGTTGGGAGGGGAGTTCGTCAGGTAACAACAACGGCGGACCTGACCTGGTAGTTCGTCTTTTCTTTGGAGCGGGGCCCGAAGACTCTACGTTCACAGTCTGAGCGGCTATTTGCTCCACCGGAGAGGCCTCTTTAACGGATTGTTCTTCAATGGATGGCGACAATTTAACATTGGGAGCCATGAATAATGCAGATGTTACAACCGAACAGCGTCGCTGATGCCCAGTGAATCCAGATCTAGTTTTCAACTTTTTCCCACAAGTACACTCAAAAAGTTTTGCTTCAACATTAACTGTATCTGTCCCAACTGGTTTATGGTGTAACTCGTTGAGACGAGGGACGTAGGGGGGAACTTGAGGGGGGGCATGAATAGTGCTAAAAGTGCTGTTGATGTGCAGCACTGTACTTTGAGAGCCCGCTACCTGGTTACTTGCTTCTACGGGTATGGTGGCAAGCACGGACTCGAGAAGGTTTGTGAGGCTTGCCTCGCGACTTCCCCTCCCCTTCCTGACAATGCGAAAGCCGTCGTCACCCATTCCTACTATTCACAAGTATTACATCAGAAGGCCCTCAGGTCCTTCAGCTAAAAAATAGGAATCGCTCGTTGGAACGTTATTGTTGGTACATGCTGTTATGCGAAGTTGCAAGTTGGGAATGCGACCTAACGGATCCATGATCAGCATTCATGTCAGCATGGCAACAACTCGTGTGACGCCAACCGAGACTTCCAAGCCGCTTACTTTACCAACCTTGTTTCCTCCGGTCGGAGGCTTTGCTGGATGACATTCATGTCCCCAGCTGACAGCAGGTGCACTCGAGGGTATATCACATTTTCCCTTTTATTTCTACCTCATGATTCCGTATACATCCTGGATAATGAGCGATGCCTCAAAGCATCCTCCAGAGATCGACATCTATGATATCATTTTGGATCGACGGGAGGTTGTATTGCGGGAGGACGAAAAAGCTGCTGGCCCTTATTCGAAATTAGAGGGTGTTGTTCGGTTGCACCTGAACGCCCCGCTGAAAGGAGTGCGGGCGCTTTCCTTCCGCTTCGTTGCTGGGGCAGTAGCTAAATGGGACAGTCCCGAGGTTAGTTGACTGGCTGACATACGGTTGAGCATGGACAGAACCTAACTTCTACTCTTTTTTATTAGCTGAATGCAAACCTTCGCGGTCCAGAGAGACTATTTGACCGGACGATTTATCTTTGGGATAAGGCGGATCCTGACGCTGCTCCATTCTTGGATGCCCAACAACACGAGTTTCGCTTCGCTCTGAAAATACCCGGCCGAATGCCGCCCTCTCTGCGCTTCCCTCAAGGTCAAGTACAATACATGCTCGTTGCTGCTATTGAATGGGAGACAACATGCTTTGGAATACCCATACCTTTCTGGTCGTGGAGATCAATCATAACAAAGAAGGAAGTGCCAGTCCGCAAGATTCCTGGCAAAGTTGAAAACGTTATACGAAGATTGAAAGATATGTCTCACCACGATGAAAAGAAGGTTCGGATCCTGTATTCGGGGGATGTGGATGAAGGTCATGAGTCAAGACCTCTGCGGCGACCCCTAGATAGCGGAAGGACGGTTTGGTCCCCCATTCCGGTGATAGATATCACGTTGCCTACACGTTTTCCTTTGACGGATCCTGTAATTCCGGTCACCGTACATACGGTGGAAGATGCCGAACTGATCGAATTGAGATGGACCCTTCGGCAGCAGGCTTTTTATCGCTTCATGTAAGAGGGAGTTCCTGACCGTCATCACTCTAGTGACCTCGCATATATGAGAACTGGAACTTATTCTCTCACCTGTCACCTAACCCTATATCTCTGTCTTCTTAAAATTAAGGTACAACATGGCCCTCAGAGGCCCCATCGATACCTCCACCCACGCCATACCACCAAAACAACGTGAAGAAGAGGAGGTCCTTCGTACAACTTATGTATATCGCCCTGAGCCGTCGGATCCTCTCAATCAACCAGCGTCGAATCGCCACGAGCTGCGAATACCGCTGCTCGACGATCCACCCGCCTCAGAAGTCGAAGCTTTGGAGGACCTTGACGTGAGTTTATTTCCACACATATTTTTCCTTACTGATAATGTACTCACACCTCATGTCCTTAATTTACCACCAGACATCCGTAATGAAATTTCAGCACGTTGTTCATATCCATGTCATTTATCGTTCAAATTCTGATAATGACGGTGAGCGATCTGAAGAGGAAGCTGAAATCGATCTTCCTATCATTTTGTACAATCCGCCAAGTGAAGATGATACGATCGGAATATCAAGCACACTGGGAAGTGGAAGTACCGATGGCACAGCCGAAAGGCTGATATCGTATGCTGCTGAACCTCCACCTGCGTATATGGACGGTTCACAGCCGCCACTGTATCCGGGAGACTCACCGGAAGGATTACGACGACGAAAGTAACAATGCGGACCGTGGTAGTTGCAATTGTAAAGAATATGCCTGTTTTACTATCTATTTTTATTGTATCTTACGTGTCTACTTAATACTAAAATATCCCTGATTTATTAATGAAAACAAATCAAAAAGCTCCATATACAAGGTTTCGATACAAAGAGAAAGAGCTACCAAAGTCCTATTTACCACAGAGACTACTCCTGGCCACTATGCTCCAATGTAGTCTTGTCTTCTACTTCTACAGATGTTTCCTTCGAATCGGCCATACTGAGCGCTGCAGCGCTCTGTTCTGCCTGCACCCTTCTGGCCTCAGGGCGTACGTGAAGGGCTAGAATCAACCCAATGACGCCTACACCAGGAACAAGCCAAATTTCACGCCCTTTCACCGTGTCTGCGCCCACGCCATTCCGAATTCCGTCCACCACAACCGAGGTCACAACTCCTAGCAGTTGTCCCACGCTCCAGAGCCCACCCGTCCCAATCGCTTCTCCAGCCTCACCATACGTAATCTCAATCCCCATCTCTAAACCAGTCGGAAGAACCGCAAAGGCGCCGAACCCGAATATAGCGGCGAAAAATAACAATCCACCCAACATTCCAGATCGCATGCAGGCGCTAAAAGCTATCAGACTGACTAGCGCAAACCCATATGCGCATTTGTACACCATCGTATGAGGCGTGGTTGCATTGTCCCCAAACTTGCTTTTAAGAAAATTTGGTGTTTTGTCAAGGATAAGAGCGGCGACAACTGATCCAAGAATGCCGCACAGGATGGTGGCAAATCCCATGTACCCCGCTTCATCTTCACTGTACCCAACTTCATCTGCAATAAATGAAAGCTCGCTGACGTACGTATTGAACACGGCAATGGCAATACCGAAAGAGGTCATTAAAATGAGGTAATTTTTGTTACGAAGAAGATTGCGTAGGGAGATAGCAAATGGAATGTTAGTTTCAGTTGCTCCCGCCTCAGCTTCGTCCGGTGATGTTCCAACAGGTTCCCGAAAGATGAAGGGAGCCAAAGGGGCTGGGATAGTTGCGACTAATGCAGAAATCAGAAGAGCAGTTGGAAGCGATGCTGGATTTGAGTTGACAACGATCGGGACCACAACAAGGGCCAAGGCAGCGCCGATTGGATTAGCAAGGGTCATGACAGCATCTGCCAGGGTCCGCTCCGTTGGGGAATAGAATGTATTGGCGATCTTGGGAGGTGCTGCAATAATATCAGTAACGTGCCATCAACCTTAGAGTCATGATAGCCTGAATACCATTGAGAATAAAGGGTTGGGAAACCGCAGCTATAGACTGTCCTACGAAGGCCACGGCATATTTTCCCGCAGGAGGTCCAACAAAACAACCAAGATATCTGATCCATGCACCAAGAAAATTCAGCCCCGTTCCGATGAGCAGCTGGAAACATTAAAAAAACATGAGACCTGACCACTACGAGACCAAGCACATTAAATTACATACTCCCCGTCGCAAGCCGTGTGTGTCCAGCACCATCGAGCTAACGATCGTTCACGTAGATGTAAGACGCAGAATCTTGCATAAGTAAGAATCTGAGCTTTACGATTTACCTCACAATTGTTACCGGCACATAAAGAGCCATAAACACCAGAGAAAACCAGGTCACCGCCGATTCTTTGGTCTCATAGTATTCCGCACTCGTCACACTAGCACCAGCAAACGTCGACCACAACCATGCATTGGAAAGGTTGAGTATGGCATAGGTTAGGACGTACGCACTCCGGAAACGGCTCGTAGTCATGCTCGTTGGGGAGTAAAGGAAAATAGCAGGTGGAGACACAAGCGGTGTATGATGGGTGTTTGCTTTCGTAAGCTTTTCACGTGATTGGTCACCGCGCACACATTACAAAGTACTGTACCCCTGTATAAACCGTTCCTGGCAGAAATGTGTTGGCGATAACTCCTTGCTTCCAACCAGCAGAGCCTCTTTATTTATACATGCTCCAAAAACTGATATTTAATTACAGATCATTAGTTCACGGCTCCGTTCCCCTAGCAATGACTTCCGTTGTTACAGTTATCTTCCCCGTGAGATCAATAACAGCACCTTCCCAGATAACTTTAGCTTCACACCCGCTTTCCACTTCCTCCTTAACCTTCTGATGAACTTGAAGAGGATCGCTGGGGATCCATACCGTCAAGGGGTCTGGACGCAAGGCAGGGTGCAGGAACTGCTTCTCGTAGTCGTCAGGACCCTCATACTTTTCAGGTTCCTCTGACGAGTTTGTTTGAGCATTCTTTTCAGCAGTCGTGTCCTTGCCAAGATCTCTCTCGCTAACAGTGTTGCGGTCCGCCCATGCTTCGTTGTCGGCATCGACGAGGTTGGCTCGGCTTTCTTTCCCGTGGAGAGTATTTGTGCCTTCGACTTCCTCCTTCCATGCCTGGTTGCTAACGAGTTCTTTTGCAACATCCGTGTTTATTGTGAGATGACGGTTGGAGGACTCATCGACGGCTGCTTTGGCAGGAACAGACACCATTAGCTTTCCAAACATGTCGGCGTACCGGTGGAATGCGACGGTGACTGCCAAGGCCAAAAAGGCTAAACCCGCCTGAACCCATGCGGTCTTAAGCAAGAAGAGACCGGCAATGACAAGTTCATGAATATACAATGCCACAAACAGTTGCTTCGCAGCAGCGTAGAGATAGAGGCCGCCTGTTTGATTTTTCGTCGTGTAAACATATCTATCCAGAGCCCCGTTAGTTGAGCCATAAACACAGCGGAGACGGACAAACTACTCACTGCATCTGGTACATGTAAGCGAGATACCAAAACCCAAAGTACATCAAACACATTATGGAAACGAGCGGCGCGATTGTCATGTACGTCACTCCAACAGTCGCAATGAAGGAATGGCTCGCCATGGGGACGCCCGATAAGTACACCAGTGGTTGGGATTGCCTCCAAATGGCCCGAGGAGTACTCGCGAGAAACCTTAGCTTCAATGGCTTCAAAATCAGGTTCGCAATCTGGAGCAATTCACCAGCTGGACCAGAAAGGGCCAAGAGAATTACGTAGTTGACGAAGAAGGTTGAAACGCCGGGGATACTGCGGGCCAGGATCTCAAAGACTGCTGTCGGATTATCGATGATGGTTTGTATCGTCTGGAAAATGGACCCAGAAATCGTGACGATCAATAGCACGTTGAAAACGAGAAAAGCATAGTATTGGTTGATCAATGTCTTTTCAACGGCTGTGTTGGTCATTTCACCAGCAAACTTGGACAAAACTGGCAAAAAAGCAGTCAGTGGTTAGCGCACGCGGATTCATGTCTTGTCTCTATATGAAAGCTTGGAGACTTACGGCGCAAAATCATGGGTAGAAAGGAGAAGAGAATGGCGACCAGAACAGTGGGGAGTATACCCTGAATGATACCCTTGACGGAAGCAGGAAGGTCATTGAAGAAACCGAGGAAAGGGAATGTTTTCGTCAACTGGTCCAAACTGGCAATACCAGCCAAGAAGGCAGCTGTAAAGGAGGCGACAGGTCACCAACGCGCGCTACACGACACGATAACAGTCGTGGTACTTACTGATGACACCCCAGAAAATCACGAGAGCAACACAGACCAGTAAAGCTATCAGGCCTCGAACTTGACGCTGATAAAACGGCATCTGCAGATTGTCCCAGATGATATCATTGGGATCGACGCAAGCTTGCTTGTCGTCCATGACTCCAGGAGTACCGTGGATGTTGGCCAATGCTGCGACGTGCGGAGCAAACAAGTCTGAGAAGACAATAAAGGCAGCAGATTCGAACTTGTCGGATCCTGTGTAGGCTACCGAACGCTTTTCCTTGAGCTGCGTTTCCAGCTCACGCATTTCCCTTATATACTCTGAAATCGAGTCAACTTTTTCCCCAAAGACAATCATCTTCTTATGCGTAGGGCGCATATTATAAATTTCAGGCGGGATCGCGTGCTCGCCACCTTCCTCCAAGTCCACAGATTGCCCATCTTTCTTCAAACTGGCAATGTGCTTTGCATAATTGACGCAGACGGTTTTGATGTACGTTGTCGAGGCTTTTTCTAGACTGTCTCGTTCTCCAACGTGCTTGTTGTGTAGCTTGCTCAGCTCCCTTACATCCCGAGTGAGGATGACATCGAGGACTTTGTTTGGTTGAATCCGTTCCAAGAGCTTCCGAAGGACCACAGGATCGCGAAGCGATCGAGGTATGTCACGAACCAAGAGAGTGTAACCGGACAAGGATGCCCGATTTTCCGGGCTAAGCAAGAATTTGTGTCGAAGTTCGGCAGCTTTATTTAAGAGTTTGAAGATGATGTACAGGATAATGGCTGACATGGCCAAAGACAATGAGCCCCAAAATGATTTTGCAGCATACTCTTCGACATTTTTCTTACCGATAAATGCCCACGTAAGAAAGAGAGTTCCCCATAATCTGGCTGTTTGGTCGTCTCCCACATTTCCAATTGTCATTTTGTTCAAACCCGGGTTTCCGGCATTGCCCGTTATATATACCGGGAACAAGATAATGGCTCCAACGAGGGCAATGACAAAAAACACTCGTAGAAGTTGGCGCATATAGAATATAACGGCCCAATTATCAGGACCAATTCGGTTGATTATAGCATCATCATCGCTTCTTGAGTGAAGTGTTAACCAGCTGTACCAGCGTTCTAACGGGGGTGATCGATTCCTAGAATGTGTTAGCAAACATGAAAAGCCAAAGCGCACTGTAGCAGCAGCAATATATGAGGCTCACTTTTCTGGAACAAGAAACGTTCTCGGGGCATATACGAGAGGATATCTCCCTCTCAGCACGATGAAGGCAGTGTAGAATGCCAAAGCGACTGCACTGTTGAAGATTACGGCCGAGATGAAGGATGACACTGAGGAAACATCCTTCACCTGGTCAGGAGGAGGAACGTCCGCCATGGCAGTAGAAAGTCCTTTTGGGGAACTGGGTAGAGGAAGTCGCGTTTACAAAGAACTTTGGGGGAAAGCAGCAATCCTCGAGTTTAAATGTTGCAACGCTGCTTTTTTCTTTTCTTCTGTGTGCGCTTGTTTTTCGTCAATCGTTTCGTCGTATTTTTTTTTTCCTTGTGCTAAAGCGTCAAAAATAAACCTAAAAAATAAAATGGAGTTTAACATCGGAGCCTCGAACGAAATGTTCGGCTTTTTGCAAATGATCGCATCATGACGTGTCAGCAGCAGAGTCAAACCAGATCGCTGGGCACACCGATCTCTCCGGGGGAGCCACAGCCGTGGAAGCTTTTTATTATTTAAGCGTTGTATTTCATATGTTCTTTGTGCCAAGTCGTGTACTGGGCGAAGAGCTACATGCCACCAGCCAGACGAGAATCGTCCTCTGCTCCCATTGCCCAAAATACCCCACGGGTTTCCCCCTAAACTACTTGGTACGCAGCAGGTCGCCGTCCGTTGTCACCTTGGAGCAACAAGCCATAGCAGATCAAAATGCCACGTGAGGACGGCTTGATTCTTGATGGCAGCTGCTGGCAACAGCTTCTTTTAGCTTTCATAATTCAGTTTTGACGCATCTTCAAGTACGGTGATTGCAAGGTGATGAAAACCCTGCAGCATCAAATGTGGCAAAGGAACACCATCGTGGTGGACACGGTTGGTCTCCGTCGACAGTTGGAACACTGGGACCGTTTCCATAATTGTACTCACTTGTAACGTTAGAAGCTATCCTACAAGAACAAGTGCATCATGTCTCCATATCCTCTTGATTCCGCTTACAAAAGCGTACATTGGAAGCTTGTACGCAGAGGGTCCTGCGCTCACCCGCTTGGGATGTCCAATTGGAACCGCGCCACAACCCAGCCTCATGTGGCTCCAATCCCCAGGATTGCTCGCTTCTCGCTTGACATTCTGATCGCGGACATTATAGTTTCCTCCTCCAACCCATCTTTCAATGCGTGCGTTGCACTGGACTGGTGTTGGAACTGTACTTGACATGGGGTAATACTTCACCTTACCTCCTAGTTCATTTCACCTGATCAATACAAGTACATTCTTTGGGTCGTGCTGCTGATTGGAAACATTAGTAGCTCGCCGCAATGGAGTCAAGAAGCTCGACGCAAGCGCACAGTCTGTCACAGAATGGCAACCATCTGGACTCTCATACAACAGCAGCAACAAACTCGGACAGAGGGTCGAGCCCCCAACAAAGGTCCGAAACGGGAGATCTGTCTGCGCGGACGGAAACCCAGTCCACAGGCTACTTTCCAGCGTCCAGTGCGTTGGGGTCCCTATTCAGCGTATCGGGTTCAGGGATTACCTCGACATCTGACTCTGCCGATCGTGAAGGAAACCTCTCTATCGTGAACAGTTCCGGTACAACCAGCTCCAGCCATTCAAAACCTCAAAGTCTGTTCACCTCTTCGGCAGGCCCGTCGAGACCAGCATCAAGACGATCTCGTGATGGATCATCGTTACATTCTGATCCATTCCGCAAGTCAGATTGGAAGGTGTTGTATGAACCAGAGTTGCCAGAAAGCAAAACGCGACCAAAAGGAACGAGGGTGATTAGATCGGATGGGAAGCCGCTTAAGGAAGGAGATCCTGTGATTGAGCTGCAGGATCCGCGGTTGGAGATACTTGACTATGCTCAAGCAGGTCGTGGTCGAAAGCGATTGATGATTCATCTTCGGCGAGTCATGTATCAGGTAAGCGCCTGCGATGGAGAATCGGATGTACTAAGCTGATCATAATCGTGTTATATTATTCTATTGGGTTTGATTAGAGCGATGATGCATCAAGTAGGTCCCCCATTGTGCGAAGCATCTTCGTATCTGGACTTCCGTTCTCGATTACTGCCACCGAACTGAAAACCTTGTTCGAGTCATTTGGAGACATTGCCAGTGTCATCAATGAGGTGCATCCACACACTGCTCAGAATGTCGGTTTTGCCTCGATCATTTATGCCGGCGACGCGCAACAAGCAGCAGCCGCAGCTAGAAGAGCGGTGGATAGCATGGATGGGCATATAGTAGAACACAAGCCTCTTCGTGTGCAATTGGATCCAGACGGTAAGTCTGCTGATTTCCAGTTCTTGCGTTGTCAAAAGGGTTGACTAAATGTCGTGGTAGGTTCCAAAAAGCGCGCTGCAATAGATGATCTATTGCGACCACCATCCGCAGCAGCACACCCTTCCTCTGGCCCGCTGGGTTCACATCCTACCCATCCTCCACCTCCACCACATCCTCCATTGCCGTACGCTACGTTTCATCCCCCGCCTCCCCCACCACCACATCGCCAGCGACCACCATATTTTTCGCGCCCCCCATCACATATGCCAGGTCTTCGACGCCCCGTTTGGGGTGCTGCACCGGAGGATAGGCATCACGATTCCCGACCTTACTCTCCACGACGTCCATATGACGACCACGAAAGACATAGCCCAAGGTATGCGGATTCTCATGGTCGTCCACGAAAACTATCGGGTGATATCCTTCCTGTCAGCACACATGGTGATCTGGCCGATCGCGACCGCTCATTACAGTTTTCTGCCACCTCAAATGATGGAACCCTTGCCAGTGCAAAATATCCCGCCCAAGACACTGCCGCGAGACGCATTGAACATCGAGATAGTGCTTCGACGGCCAACTCAAATCTCGAAACAAATGTACGGGATGTGCCACCGGCACGCTCATCGTACACCATGCAGAACTCACAATGGGAACGTGGTCGTGCACGTACTCCAGCAGACTCCGACATACGTCAAAGAGTATCTGTACGTAGCCCGCTGGGTACAGATTCTCAGCAAGGTGGCCTTACTCCTCGTTCCACTGAGGGGCTTCTGAAGGCTTCACCAGTAAGGCCACCGGAAACTCCACAAAGCCAGCAATTGAAGGAATTGCGAAGGAAGTCCAGGGATTCCTCTCCGCATGACACTTCTGGAAGCTCTCGGTTTTCTTCTTCAGCATCACACTCCGCAAGACCCACCGCAGCTTCTCCCAAACAGGCCGATTCACGTGAGCCCGGGGAAGTACTAGAGGCAAGTGGTGGAACTCCGCATCGCAATCGAACTACCAGCTCCATCCCTCTAGTCGACTCTTACCGTCCCGGGGCGACGATGGATCCTCCAACCTCACGTCGCTCTATCGTTGATACTTATCGTCCTAGTGACAGTACTACTGGCGCTCGCCGTGACAGCGAGTCACGGCATTCGGAGGGTCATCGATCTGTAGCGCTTGATTCTTATCGTCCGGGTTCAACAGATACCTACATCCCACGCACAGTTTCAAGCGCACGAGACACCTATGTGCCTCGTGATAAATCTCGGGGTATCAGAGAAAGAAGTGCAAGCCGGGGCCGCAGCCGCAGCCGTGGTCGATCGCGCAGCCTATCTCACAGTGGATCCCGCAGCAGATCCCGCAGCAGATCTCGTAGTAGATCCCGTAGTAGATCCCGTAGCCGATCTCGCAGTCGATTCCGTAGCCTGAGCAGCTCCAGGAGTCGGAGCCATGGTCGTTTCCGAGACAGAGACAGGTATCGTGCCCGCAGGGAACGTTCTTGGAGCCGCGACAGAGACGCTTCCCGTGACCGACGGCGGAGCAGCCCTCGACGAAGAAGACTACGGCCAAGCCGCAGTCGTAGTGACAGCTGTAGCCGGGATCGTCGTCATAGGAGCAACAGCTCTGGTCGACGGGCAGTCATAATAGACTCGTACAGACCAAGTCGTCCTTCGGATACTAGTCACCGAAGCAAGGAACGTATTGATCAAACATCACGCGAAGAAGTCCATTTTAAGGGAGGACCTGCATCTTCATTGGACAATGAGATCAAGAGAGAAGCGGACTTAGTCCAAGGTACGAGACTAGATGACGAACACACGGGAAATACAGCTCCCGACGTACATAATTGTGACACCGCAGCTCCCGAACTGAAAAGCTGTGAACGCGAAGAGGCACGAGTACAATCGGAGGTCGAGCACGAGAGCGTCAAGGAGGGTACTCTCGCTGATATACCAAAATATGCCATAGCTGATGGCACTATACCCAGCGAAACAAACACGCTCGACGTGCTCTTGACTGCCTTGAAAGCAAAACTGCCGGCGGCATTGGAAAGAGATGTACGGCAGCTCAAGCGAACGGAAGCCGTGGAACTATTTCTTGCAAAATTGCATGAAAGAGGCGATGTGTTTCCAATTAACGCCCTCAGCAAAGCTATGGAAGTCGGTGGTCCGGCCCAAACGCTAGAAGAGTCCCACATTATTCGTGACCGTGCTGCTTCGCAGGCAACTAATGCGGATTCAGCCGACCCGGTTGCGGCTATTGACATCACTTTGGATAAGAGAAGCCTTCTTGCCGGATTACATATCAAAAAGAAGATTCCGGCCAGTAGACCAAAATCACCTAGCATATCTCCACGATTCTCACCATTGCCAGCCTCAATTAACCGGGAGCCGGAGGTAAATACGATAGGTCCCTTGAAAAAGGAGACAGAAGCGGTTCAACATTCGAACATTACTGTGAAAGCCAAGCGTGCAAGGATTATTGATGATGAACTGGCTTCTGACCGCGAGAATCTTGTCAAAACCGGGCGAACCGAAAAGGGCAAACTCGGGAAGCAACTATCCACAGATGCCGCTAAACGTAAACACCTCGTGGACAGTAGTGATGAGGAGGATGTCGTTGGATCTATAAAGCAGACGTCACCGCGTAAGGCCATCAATAAAGCTGCTTCAGAACGAAAACGGGTCGAATATACCTCTTCTGAAGACGAGCCTGAACCACAGCCAAAACGTCAAAGAGTGGAGTATAGTAGCGATGAAGAGAACGTTGCTGAAAAGGATGCCGCCGAAGGGATGTCGGAGGAAGAGGTGCACGAACGCGAACGTAAATACGAAGAATCCACCCGGGATGAGCGACGGAAGGGGAGACAAAAGAAAGGGTTCACAGCACCGTCGGCAGAGTTGTCCACTAAAAGAGATTCAAAGATCAAGGATGTAAAACTTGATGATTATCTTAAAGCTCAGCAACGCGCCCTTAATGGCCTGCGATCCCGGGGTTCCTTCGACGACCTGTTTTCCGTACAACCATCCTCAGGTGTCCAAAGCGCAGATGAAGACGAGGTGGTCCGCGCGGAAGGCACAATAGAAGCACTTGGATTACCGGAACTGGAGCCCGCTCGCGAAGAGTCTCTTGGCCTTGAGGATGACGTTAAAGTCGACATTGAAGCGGAGGACGCTTCGGCGAAGGATAAGAAGATTAAAGGGAAGGCTCGAAGAGGGAAGGCGTCTGCCCCTCCGTGGGCAGCGGGGGCATCTGCAGCTTCGAGGCGAAAGAAACCCAAGCGCGAACGCGTTGCACAGGTTAACTCCTTCCTTCCGCAAGTACCGCCTGCTCCACCGCCCTTGGAACTTGAAAGTGACGACGACGATGACGATTTCGATGAACTGCTGCAACAACCTATTGACTGGCCGCCAGATGATGACTTTCGAGAGGAGGATATGGATGCGAGTCTTGACCTGGACGAGGCTTCTTTGCGAGAGCGCCTGGAGGCTATGGGCGAGGATGATAGACACTATCTCAAGAAGGCGCTGGAGGAGGAACAACAAAAACGGCGCCAGAAGAGAGCAGCCAAGATAGCTGCCCGCGAGGCTCGCGAAGCAAATGCTAAGGCTACCTGGAGATGCCCACCAGTACCAGCGCGAGCGCCGTCCCCTGTTGGCTATCTGCCGCCGGCTCATACCACCGGAGCAGCTCGGACGGAGGGCTTCTACAAACTTTCTGACGAAGCCAAAGCTTCGGCGGCCAAGGCTCGGAATGATGCGGCGGCTGCGGCTGCTAATGGAGCTGAAACAACCGCACCGTACTCTCTCACCGCCGCTAAGGCAGCCGCCAAGGCCGGATCTCGAGCCAATCGCATTCATCATCGACAGCTTCTGGCCGCAAATGAAAACTTGAGCGATAGCATGAAATTCAACCAGCTTAAAGGACGGAGGAAACGTCTAAAGTTTGCCAAGAGTCCTATTCATGATTGGGGCTTATTTGCAATGGAGCGAATTGATAAAAACGAGTTCGTTATTGAGTACATTGGCGAGATTGTCCGACAGAAGGTAGGTTACGTCATCATATCCTGGCGCAATTAGTATATAAACATGACTGAATCCTCTTGTTAGGTTGCGGATCACAGGGAAAAGATCTACGAAAGACAGGGAATTGGGTCGAGTTACTTGTTTCGCATTGATGGAGATCACATCATTGACGCGACTAAGCGGGGGAACATGGCAAGATTTATTAATCACAACTGTGAGGTAGGAATTTACATTCTCGACCGCAGATGTATCCGACGTTTTCCGCCATTAACCATACCATTTCCAGCCTAATTGTAGCGCCAAAGTGATAACGGTTGCTGGCAAGAAACGCATCGTAATTTATGCCAATCGAGACATTGAAGATGGCGAGGAGATTACCTATGATTATCAGTTCCCCATCGAAGAGGATAAGATTCCTTGTCTCTGTGGTGCGCCTGGATGTCGAGGAACACTCAATTGAGCCTGGCAGTGGTTGTGCCGTTCTCTGGTAGTGAATCTAGTGCAGGGCTGTTACTTTTTGGAATTTAATGCCGGGTTTGAACCCGAAGTGTATGGGGATGTTTACCCGGCCTTGTCAGTGCCAGAAGATTGCTGATACTTTCCTCCATCAACGATGTATCAGATAGAGAAGCAAATGCAAATTGAAATTGAAAATGAATATACAGGAAGGCAATCATGCTGTCTAGCAATAAAGCTATACAAGTCCTCGAAAGATTGCACACACATTACATGGCAAATGGGAAGGTCTCTGGTACATCTGGTGAAGCATCCGGGAAGTGGGCCGTCCCCGAGGTCATGGCGAGATTGCGCAAACTGAACAGAGAATACGAGGAAAAGTTTGGGTTCCGATTTGTGGTTTTTGTAATGAATTTCAGGAACGAGGAAAGACAATTAGCATTCTACTTCACCATAGGCGGCACCATTTGCGGTAGCATGGTTGTTGTATTCCTTGCTGTATGGTGTTTGACGTACAGCATATAGATACTAGGGTGCAGCTCACTCGTTCCTTCTCTCACTTTCACTGTACCATTCCCTATAGGAATACCTCACAAGTTAACGTTTCGGTATAGGAAGTCCATGGAAGAATCTTGGGATCCTGCTGATGTACAGATTGATATAATAGATATGGAGTAGTAATGCGATATATATTCCAAGTTTACATCTGCAATATTGAATGTAGGTGCTATTATACCTAAGAATGCAGTTTATGAATTGAGCTTCTCCTACGTCTTTCCCATTCCCAACCAACCGCTTGCCCTTGCACTTGGAAAACTGCAAATCAAGCAGTATACTTGGTGTTACCCTTCACCGTTGCAAGCACCCATGCCTCCAAAGCTCTCGCTAGGCTGTTCTTGAGTGGATACGCGCTCATCTGCATAAAAAAAGTTGATTCGGAGAGGCCTTGCACTTCGTTCAGAAGGCAGCCCATGTAGTCATCGGCCAATGCAAAATCAACTCGAGCTACAACATTCAGGGAAGGCATGTGTTTTCTCAAAACATTCACCGCGCATTCAGCTCCTTTTTTGACCGCTGGAAGAAGGTCATCCTCAGTATGGGCGACAGAGGGATCATTGAATCGGACTCTTACGAGGCCATCCCTGCCAGCTTGTAGATTCCCGCGCGTGATGTGGAAGAGTTCCTCCACTACAAAGAGGTCACGGTTTTTGTCTTCACCGCCACTGGGTTTCATTACAAATGCTGTCGTTGCCTTTCCTTGACAGACTCTCACCATCGCTTATAATGTTTTTACAAATGGCTGCAAGATAACAACATTTGTGGGCAAGTCCCGGCTTTTACTCTATCCTGCCACCACACTCCGTGCTTTCGACAAGCTTGTGTCAGTAACATCATTTGAAGAAGACAACATGTTTTCTTTCTGCGGAAAAGCATCTCTTCAGAACGAAGCCTGACCCCTACTAAAAATTGATGTCAGAATCTGAACGTCAACAATAAACCAAAAAACATCACACCATTTGGGTGCAGCTCAGGAGGTTGAAGAAAGACGGCAACGGACCGGTGGATGGCAAGGGAGGAAGGAAAGGGAGGGAATGTGGCCAGCAGGATGCTTTTGATGCTCCTCTATTTTCTTTGACAGCTTTCCCGACCCTGTGTGTGGAAAGGCTTGGTATACGCCTACTATTCATAAGGCAGGCTTAAAAGTAAGCCCTGCATCTATTTAAGGGGTTTTACGCTCCACAGCTCCACCATTTGCTCCACAGCTCCTCATGCATCTTGGAATTTCTGTATAAAGTAAAAGGCCCTGCAACATTTAAGGAGCTTAACAAAACAAGCTCCACAGCTCCACCATTTGTTCCATATGGCCATCAGTATTGCAGTGTAATTTTCATTATACTGGGGCTAGATATCTTACTATGTATATTACTGCAGGGTTTAAAGTACTAATTCCTTAGGTTAGACCTTATATGCATGTTTCAATGTAATATAATTTAAGTTTATCATAATTATTTTGAGTACTGGGACGCTCAAGTAGAGGCACCTACTGCTGCATCTCCAATTTTAGCAGCTATTCTTAGAAATAGGGTAGTTATGGTTTCTGGTATTATGTAATTTTTCTATTTCCTGATAGTTCCACTTATTTGATACCAGTAGTATGTACTATGTGTCTTTAGCTATATATTTATAGTAGTGTTACTCAAGTAGATGCAAAAGAACTGAGTGAATCAGTACTTGTAATATATACAGCTTTAACTATACGCTATCAACTAGTGCACCAAAAAAGCATTATTGCTTACAGTTCCATTGATCATATGAATACAGCAATAGTAGTTGCTCTATTTACTAATGATTATCACGCGGGAAGTGCTTTTATGTCCTTCCATTTATATTATTACACCTTTATACACCAAACAAACTGACGGAGACCTCAAATCTTCAGGATATGTCTGACAGTCTCCTCCAAGTCCACTCCATTGATCAGCTCATCATCCATGAGTGCAGTGACTTCCTGCTGGGCATACAGCTCGAGGAAGACGGTCGCAATCAGTTCCAACATGCCTATCATCAAGGCTTTCTTGCCCCACACTTGGGGCACCTTGGCACTGCGCACTTCGTAGACCTCCCAGTAAGAGGGATCTTCACCTATGGTTGTGTAAGTCAATCGGACGGTGTCAACCACGCATTGGACCCCCATTATCTTCCTCTTCTGCATGGTCGAGAATGCGTTGTCCTTATTGCGACCCATCTCCATTTGAGCGCTAGCACCGAGTTCTCCACGAGCTTCAAGGCATCATCCATGGCATGGCTAACGTCCTCCTTTGCCGTTCCGCTACTGCTCTCCATGAGGATCTTCTCCTCCCTATTGTCCGGGTCAAACCCTACGCCATCTGCATAGCGTTTCGACCGAGAGGAATATTCCTCCTCATCAGAGAGAACATTTAAGTTTCTGGCGGTGTAATGGAATTCACACCACTGCCAATCAATCAACTTTGTGATCCGCAATGGAGCAAACCACGGAATGATATAATCGATCCATGCCGTCCTTTCATGATCATTATCGCGCCAGTGTCTATCCATTGCGCAAAGCTTTTCATGGGCAGTTGTTAACCCATAGCAGCAAATATCCCAGAACAGACAATCTAACTCCCCCGTATCATCCGGTAGCTGATATGCCCAGACCTTTCTAGCCCAGCCGTCCCAACCCTGATTGCCAGCCAGTAACTCTTTGAGTGCTTTGTAGGAGTTGGGCAATTGGCATAAAGATGCCCGCTGGCTATTTCCACTCCGATAAGCATTGAATCTAGCTCTGACGGGGTCTGGAAACTCACTACGCGAGATGGTATTGCACAGGACCACATGGACATTGTTGGCCAAGGCCTTGAGCTGGTGTGTTGCCAGCTTGCCTTTGTACGGAGTTTCGAAAGGGCCACCAGTGGGCGGAACGATGAAATGGAATTTTGAGCCCATCGGTTGCGAGGCAGCACGAGCTTCGGGAAGGCCAGATTCGACTTCTACCTCTTCGACTGGCGCTTGTCTATTCCGCTTCGTGGTCTCAATCATGGAATATGTTTCCGAGTCAGGCCGACTCCGCTTTACGGGCAGCAGTGTTCCGGGTTCCCCATCTTCTGCCTCCGCCGCCCGGGTTAACCGTTCCCCAATTGCCGCATGTCGGCGGTTTGTTTGTGCCTCCAGTTGTCTTTCTGCAGTTGTGTCCATGAAGAACGCATTCCATGCCACATGTTGACCTTTCTTAATCATCTGTATATGACTACGAATACTGTTAATAGTATCCTGTCTCGCGCTCAGGTTACGTTTCATCGAAGGGCGAATCGCTCGCTTGACTGCATACTGGAAGGCATCCTCCAGATACCGCAACGCATCCGTGTGCATCAGGTCGACATAACGTGCAGAGAATTTGAGGAAATTGTTGATCGAAAAATTTGCCCTTTTCACCCGTTCGAACAAGTATTTACGGATGATGCCTGATGCAAAATGATATCGCAAATGCATGCATGGCGAGGGTAGCCGATGGATTGATTAAATTTCTACATGCCAAAAACAGGAAATAGCCCAACAATGGATCCAATATGTTACATATGTTACCAGAGCTAATGGTATTCCTTCGTAAATGTATGTTACGGTTCTCACCAGGGCAGGCACAAAGTGAATTGCATTCAGTGCAGAGGATTGTCAAAAGGAAGAGAAAAAAAAATTGGATCAGCCAAGATTCTATTACAAAGTGCAAAGCGAGAAAGACCGTGCTTGTGACCATGGCGCAGCAATACGAGACGCATTCCAAGATCCATGAGAGAGACAGCATAAGCTGTGGCAATCACGGCCATGTCGGACCATCAGTTTTTCCCTTGCTGTATGCACACCAAGAGCCGTATCCTCAGGCAGTCCTCTGCCTAGACAAGACAGAGGGGAGTGCCCCGCCATCACGCACGTAGGTGCGATCCGATACCCCATCTTGAAAGACAACGAATGCTAACGCCAGCCGATACGAGACGCATTCCAAGATCCATGAGAGAGACAGCATAAGCTGTGGCAATCACGGCCATATCAGACCATCAGTTTTTCCCTTGCTGTATGCACACCAAGAGCCGTATCCTCAGGCAGTCCTATGTCTTGGAAAGACACAGGGGAGTGCCCGCCATCACGCACGTAGGTGCGATCCGATGCGCTTCGCATGCCGCGTCTCCCAAGCAAGGGCCACAAGCACGGAGTTAGAGCACACATACCGCGGATATCAATATCCTCTGAATCAGCTGTCGAGGCTGACGGGAGTGGTGAACTGGGTCCGCCTGGTGCAGAGAAAACGAGTGGCATGAGATGATATGTCGCTGGAAGCAGCTGACGGCAAGACATCTACCATTAGTGCTTTCCTCTGAGTCTGACATGGTGGATTTGGATTTGGAGAGGTATGGTGGAGAAAAGCGCGCTCGGGTGGGGCGGACATTGTAGCACGACACCATGAACGCGGACTGCCTGCAAGTCCGAACTTGAATGTGTGCTTACGTCAGTCCCCAAAACACATGTCACCAAAAACCGCTGGGCAACTGGTGGACAACCATTGCCCACTGATACATTATGAGGTGAACACTTGAAGGCCTTGCTCAGCTTGCCAGAATCTGGCCTCAGGGAGCAAATCCAGCCGCAGGGACCGCTATGTTCAATTCAGTAAACCTGACCTTGGGTTTTGGGTGATCCCGCCGCAATGAACTCGAGCCTTTCGCGGAAGTGTCTAGCTGTTGTTGTCCTCCCAAATGTATATACAGCTCATAAAATTACATTTATAAGGCTACCACAGACGCTGGTGCACTTCATGTAAGTATCTGGGCCATCATACAAGGCTCGCACAGTGTTCGCCTGCATAGTACTGATTCTTGCTATAGAGATCTCAATACCTTCTTTACTTTCGGCCTTTTTTTCAACCGCAGACTGTCAAATTGACTGCTGACCAGCTTATCCAGAGGCCGTATGCCGTTCGTGACACGCAAATGCGCCAGAGCATCAAACTAGTTTCCGCAACGACTGGATCAGCACCACTTTGAATAACCGTATCAATCATGACAAAGATAGATCTCACCTGACTAGCCAACGCACAAGATGAATAATGACTCCACTTTTTCGTGGCGGGTCGATAAATTGAGCTTGGCAGTGGTTGTCCCCGTTCTCCGATAGTGAATATAGTGTAGGGCTGTTACTTTTTGGGAATTTAATGCCGGGTTTGGACCCGAAGTGTATGGGAATGTTTACCCGGCCTTTTCAGTGCCAGAAGATTGCTGATACTTTCCTGCATCAACAATGTATCAGATAGAGCAGCAAATGCAAATTGAAAATGAATATACAGGAAGGCAATCATGCTGTCTAGCAATAAAGCTATACAAGTCCTCGAAGGATTGCACCCATTACATGGCAAATGGGAAGGTCTCTGGTACATCTGGTGAAGCATCCGGGAAGTGGGCAGTCTTATCCAGAGGCCGTATCCCGTTCGTGACACGCAAATGCGCCAGCGCATCAAACTGGTTTCCGCAACGACCGGATCAGCACCACTTTGAATAATCGTATCAATCATGACAAAGATAGAGCTTACCTGGCTAGCCAACGCACATGATGAATAATGACTCCACCTTTCCGTGGCGGGTCGATAAATTACTCCTATGAAGCGCTCCAATCTCAGAGGGTTATCCAAGTACCTATTGAGTTGTTCATCAATTGGAATCTTTTTCCCTGTTTTTGGATCGATGCGATGGGTGAGGAGGAGACAATTTTTGATATGAGGCAATGAACGCTCCATCAGGCCTTCATACGCATCTTGACGGCCTGGATTGACATCCATAATACCTGTAGTAATAATCATTATTAGAGCACAGAATAGGAGAATCTTTTGTCTTCACGAGGGACTTACGGCCAGGTGTATCCCACTCATGAGCAGCGGTCACGGTTCCTTTATATGTCGTAAACCCAATATTAAACACATTGTCCTCTCCAAACTTCTCCCGGCAGAGCTGTCCAACGTTGACTTCCCCTCTCCTCCGACCCATATCCGTGTACCTGGCATCACCCAAGTGGCTATTATGGGCCCAAACGACGACCTTTGATTTCTGGTCCTGGCTTTTGTGCCGATCAATCCATTCCATTACTCTTTCGAGAGTATCGACCATGTGTTGGTCCCGCAGGTTCCAAGTAATGACGTCCTCGTCGAGCATACAACGGTAGTATTCTTCGGCATCCTTCACGACCAGAGCATTCATCTCAGCAATGAATTGCTCTTCCTCGGCCGAATTGCAGTTCTCTTTGACGTATTGCAGACGTTTTTCCAACAGATCTTGTAGAACTTTGACAGCTTCTTGACCGCAACCCTCGCTTATACCGTACCGCACGGCAAATGCATATTTCGTGGTATCGGTGCCGAAACGGTGGAAACAGCCGTACCGTTCCCGAGCTTTTTGGGCGGCTTTCGGATCAACTTTCTGGAGATATTCAATGACGGCCGCGGCAGAGGCGTGAAGACTGTACATGTCCATGCCGAAAAAGCATGCTTTGTCAAAGAGACCACCGCCTTGATGGGCAATTTTGTCGTTCCAAAGGCGAAGCCATTTAATGAAGGGCACCTGGGCACCGGATGAGTGAGGAGGTTTGTCCTCGTTACGGACGATGTGGAGATGCAAAAATCTTACCATAACTTCGTTACGCCACATCCAGAGCGGAAACTGTCAAGCATCAAACCATGTCGGTAGAGTCTGTGCACCTTAATAACCTGCTGCCTGCCAGCATACCCGCTTGAAGTCCTTTAGGGCGTCTACAGCTCCCTTGATTGGAGTTTTAGATGTATTCTGCACATATCGATTGATGGTAATGGCGTCGGGCCAGTCGGCTTCAGCAACCACAGCGTTGAACCCTGCATATTTATTCAGTTTGCTTTCTCTTTCTTGTCCGAAATGAGAGTCATGCTCACCCTTTTCGGCAATCAATCGCTGGGTAATGTACGCACGCTCCCGCTAGGCAACACGAGCCAAATCATTGCTGTTGCCAATAACGTTAGAAAGCAAATGGCAAGGACATACGTAGAATTCTAATGTGCCATGACTGCCATCCCCAATACAGACCACTCGCGCAGAACCTTTTGGAGAACAGGTGTCATACTGCTCAGTCGCTGATGCTTATACTGCTTGGATAGTATGTTGTCATAACATTCCATACATACCAATAGCATCCATAAGTTCCTCATAATCCTCTTTTGGATGATTCAAACGAATTGATCTGACAAACGGAATGAGGTCAAAGTCTGGTGCTGGCATGGTGGAGCTCAGTCTCTTCGTTAACAAATTATTAGCAGCTGTTTTTGACGGATCGACAAGTTTTTCAAATGGAAAATGCGAGGTCGTCGCAAACAAAATCGTCCAGATTTTAGCACACTGCATTGATATCTGAACTGGTGGGTATCCCTTTTTTTCTGGAAAGCGTGACCAATGCGATATGGGTGGGACAGCTGGGCAGGGATGAAAGCGCGGATTGAATGGTACGTAACCTCGACTCGTGACATGACATTGACTATTGTCATCCTACGTTAATAACAACGCTGTACAGCTACTGTGAATTACAGTTGTGGGATTTTAGTATACAGTTGGAAATAAATCTAGCCTCATGATGACAATAGATAAATTGTATGCTTGCACACGATTGCGGTTGAATGCAGTCACTCTCCTAATTTAGGCCATGTCTCGAAAGCGGTCCAAGCTCTCTTCTCACTCGTGACCCTATGATGGCATGTCCAGGACCTTCCCTCCACTCTCCTTCTTGTTCCTCGCGTTCAACATCATCCGCCACCTCTTTCAAAAACTCATAAGTAGCAGGATCAAACTTCTTATCCTGTTCTTCATCGCTTCCCTTCAGCCGGGGGAAGCGAGCTGCCATAATCTCGCGCATTCGTATTGAGAATTCCTTCAACTGTGCATCGGAACAAGCAGGAATCATATCAGCTCTCCATTCCTGCCACATTATTGTCATTGAATAATACTTACGTTATTGACGTCCATAACGCTGGCAACGGTCATGGCCACGCCCGCCGTACCGGTCAAAACTAAAATGGTAGCGGTTCCAAAGGCACGACCGGCAAACATGTACGCTGCGAGTTTGGGGTTTGCGGCGGCAGCAGCAGGATTATCAATCAGTTCCTGTAATGGGATCCTCATCTTGCCCTTGGTGCGCTGATGGATAGTGTACATCATGGAGGAAAAGGCTGCAATTGAAGCAGCTCCTATAATGTATCTTGCCATCACAAGGTTATGAAAGGTTGGACACTACTGGACACTGTAAAATGTCGGTCACTCACTTGTTGTATCGCATGAAGCCCGTCCCACTTTCGGGGACAACTGTTGGTTCAACGGGTGTACTCTTTGAAACGGATTCTACTGAGGCAGTGATCGAAGGAGAAGAGGGAACAGCGGCTGGACGTTGGAGAGGTGCTGGAGTTGCGGAAATTGGTGGTGAGGCCACAATAGTCGAAGCAATTGACCGTGAGTTTTGTTCATCTTTGGCGGCGAGCCAAGGAATCACAGCGTCATCAGACGCAGGTCTTCTCCATGCCCATGTCCACCACCGCGAGGGCCGAGAGGGTGACTCTTGTTGTCGGTCCGAGGATGCCATTTCCTGTCACCGTGACAGATCTCTCGCTGAGGAAACCAACTCAACCTTTTTGACTCATCACCAACGACGTCACGTGACATACAATAGCATCTTTGAAAAAAGTACGTTTTGTATGAGCTGAATGGAAAGCACTGTTAATTAAGGGGAAGAGACATGCTGAGTTAAAGGCAAGCTTTGTTAACGAGATGTAGAATATCAACATAAAAGCTGGCATGGAGGATTATCATGTTCTATCTTCAGAACGCATCAAACATTTGAGCGATCTTGTTAATGCTAACTGTCATTTGTCGCTAAAGTTCTTCAACCTGCCTATTAACTGCTCGCATGCAGGACGTCCCGAGGATGAATAATTTCTCACGGAGCAGATGGACTACTTTCCACTGTAATCAGAGACGTGCTATTGTAGACAACCTGAAAATGCATTGATATTGAAAACAAGTGATATCAGATGGGTGGGCAGCTCACGGGCGACTTGCTCGCTTTCTTCCAACTGACTGCAATGAGTTTTGCATAATGCGAGACAATCATGTTTGATTGCTGGAGGAATATGTAATGTAGATTGTCGAATGCTGCTATTGACGTACAAAGGTTGAGAGGCTTACAATATCTGTAATGACACACAGGCGTAAAAGGGTGTGTGGTGTGCAGTCATTTTTATTCTATTCTTCCTTAATAGCAGACACCTTTAGCGGCCAACCGCGGTGATCCATTTTATAACGATCTACCATGAATCAATTCATAAAAGTGCTCCCTGCCATAATAAGCCAATGTTCGCTACAGCTCTTCAAGTTCGTGCCATTAACTATCCGATATTACCAAGAACTAACAGACTCAAAAGATCCAATAATCTACTTAAATCAAAGCTAATGAAAGTTGACTTAAGCAAAATGTGTGACGGCCATTTCTTTTGAACGCGCCTCGTCCCGGCAAAAAGTATCACCTTCCTTTGATATAAAACGACTGATCTGGCTATTTGGCACTTGCTGCTTGTCTCGTAAACAAAGAAATGTCTGCTTTATCATTTGATTTCGACAAGGTGATCGCTGTGAAGGAGGTTTCTCGCTCGCCGACTTCTTCAGTATGGAAAGCAGATATCTCTGACGAATGGATGATAGGATCTGTTCCACACGGCGGATATATCCTCAGGTACATCGGATCGGAAAAGGATCTTAGCTCATGCAGCTTTCTAAAATTTTGGTTGCTGTTCAGTGTTATCTTGTCTGCTGCGAGTGCTCACTTTGCTGGCAACCGACCAGATCCCATATCCATCAACGCCTATTTTCTTCGTCCGACTGCCGCCAATGTCCCCGCTATCCTTACCGTCACCGACATTAAAGCTGGACGTTATTCAATAGCACAGATTATAACAGAACAGGCTGGGATTGTCACACAATTTGCAACTGTCACCTATGGGAACATATCTGAGGAGCAAGGTCCGACACGAGTCATCGATCCTGATCGTCTGCCTCCCCCATCCGAATGCTTTCCTGGTAGCTTTGGCCGGCGTGCGCCTGAAGCACCTAAAGATAAGCCACACATTGGACAAAAGGTGGAGGTTCTCCGTGACTCGCAAACACTCTCAACCACAAAAGCCGAGCGGCGGCAGTGGATTCGATTCACTGACGGACGACATCCAGATTTGATCAGTTTGGGTTTTTTCGCCGACGCATCCGGCCCCCTCCTCACTAATTTCGGGAAAGAATGGCTAGGTGGAGAATGTTGGTTTCCAACCATGGAGATCAACATTCAGTTCCGCGCTAAACCTTCCACAACTACCCCTGGAAGGTGGATTGGACAATCTGTCAACTCAAGGTTCATCACCAACGGCCGCCATGAAGTGGACGTGGAGCTATACGACGAAAACGGTGATATAGTTGCGCTTGCAAGGTGAGCTCCATAAATCAATCGCTTTTGGTTATAACTGGGCCCCCTCAAACTTGAATACTTCATGTCTTTCTTAGACAAATGGCTCTCGTTGTCCCATGGGAGCGGAATCTCAAAAATGCATCAAACACTGCTGCTCGCTTGTAAAAAAACTCTTCAGATATCGCTATTTTTTTAAGTTGTTTCATGGCAAGGTGCATGCTGTCTCCTTTTACATAATAGACCTCATCCTACATTCCCATATTTCTGGGGACCTTTACTCTCAATTGCATCTCCTGGTTGTTCTGATCGTTGCTCACCCGCCCGCATTAGTCACGTTGCAGTGATCGACCTCGACGGGCCAGAGTAGGATGACCTGAGCTTTCTAAAAATAGCTTCGACAGGATGATGAGCGCAAGATGCACCAGGGCTATGAACCGATGATCAGAAGGTTCAAATCTACTGTTTAAAGGAATCAGAAGCTCAACATTGGCAAATTACAATAATAGAAGAAGCCAAGGAATTGACATAAAGTGATGACATCTCATTACGACCCTTCCTACATTCCCCACCATCCCCGACAGGCGTCCGCCTGGCCTCTATACCCAATATCCAACCCTACCGCCCAGCTCTTTTGGACCCTGTCGTCCGCGAAATTGTTTCAACCCACCCAGCGCATACCGAGATCCCTGTTGACAAGCGATGGCTAAACCAGACCGTCTCGACCCTCCGGAGGCGGAGTGAAGGGTTGGTGGTTCTTCCACATGAAAATAGTGCTGCCACCGTCGTAGCCTCGGACGCCCACGCCCATCAAGTCGTAGCTAAAAAGCAGCACAGCTTTGCTAAACTCTTTTCTCGCATCTCCATTCCTTTTTACAAACGCTCTACACCTGACATTGCGCCTCCTGCCGACCAACCGTTTCATGATCGGTATGCGAGGTACAGAACTTCCCTCTCAGAAGAGGACTTCACGCCAGTGTCGCCAGTATATAGGCTTGAGAGCCCGTCAAAGATGCATCTTGCTGGAAGGAAGTTTAGGAGGTTTTTCAGAGGAGTGGCGGACCGGTTTGAGGGGAACTGGTAATTCGCTGTGTCTCAGACAAGTCGCACGACAGTTGGTTGGATACCCGGGTTGCGATTGAGCTGGACGGAGTTGTCTAAGTAGGAGATACCCCTTAAGGACCCAGTCGCTGGACCGTTCTGGGCTTCTATACCGCTTGAGAATGCATGTATCGTTCATGTCTATAATGTAAAAATTAAACTGTTCGAAAGCCAAATAATTTCATCATTACATCGGCCTTCGCAAGATATGTACTAAATTCATAATGATTACCAAAAAAAAATATGAACACTACTTAAGATGTTGACTATCGACAATACTGTACATGATATACTACTGTGAAATTAAGTTACCAAAACTTGTAATGTCTATCCCGTAATCGAATTGAGCGCCCCATTCAAAAGTCCCCTCGTGAGCGTGTCTACCTGTTTCAGCTGATCTTTCAACTGCGCCGGACACGCCATATCAAACGGCCCGATGGTAGTGTTAATTGTTATTCCCAACCGTCTCACAGCGGTCGGTGCAACGTTTACTGCAAATTCCATGGTGAGCGGTATTGCATTGGGTGAACTCGGCGAGATGCCCAGGAAAGAACTCTGGCAAGAAGTTGCAAGAAGTTGGAGAAAGGGATCCTTCTGACCAATGATTTGGGAAAAGGTGGCGTTATAGCGGAGATCTAATGGCTACAATGAAAGATTTGGAAATGTCAGTTTCCTTTTCTATATCGTTTCCGGCTACAACCATCATTCGTTCTCCATACCACATGTTCCGTCGTGTTTGCGTTTTTCGGGAAATTTACATTGACCATATTGATCTGCAATTTAAAGTTCTTTGCATCGATAAACTGGCCGTTCTCGCCTTTGACCCGCCCCTGTTTACAGAAAGCAACTATTAGAGACAATATAGCACCGGACCATCTGAACTTGATCACTTACCACAACATCCAATCGATCCATCGCAATATCAAATCGATTCTTATTATTCAACCAAACATCAACGCCCATGCCGTAGGAGAAGGCGAAATTCCCTGCCAAGCTCGTCAAAGTGATTCCAGACTTGACCAACGGTATATCTGGGCCTGGTTTCCATTCGGAACCTGGGGCAAGGTGAACAAATTGCGCGGTTGAGGTCGGTTCGTAAGGTCCTACATATCCGTATTCCGGTATTGTTGGCCAAAAGTACCATACCAATACACCCAGGATGATGAGGATGACAAGAAAAATGAGGCAGAAAGTCAGGCAGCAGGATTTGCGGGTCGGGAAACAGCAGCAGACACGTCGTTTGCGCTTGTCAGCTGAGCTGTATGCTTCCACGTCGTACGGTTGGGGTGCACTCCTTTCGGCATTCTGGTTGTACCAAGGATCGGCTAACGTTTCTGACGAGTTGGCCTATTGTTAGACAAAGTAAAGGTGTCAGTGTCAATGGTAAGGAAGGCAAGATCTAGCAGCACATGACAGTGAATGCGGCTCATTCACGTTTACTCACTGGCTGGAGAGAATCTCGATACACATGTTCAGGCATACTGGAGTGCTGCTGCTGTTGCGGGTATGTGTGCTGAGGTGCACCAGAGTATTGCATGTGTGAAGGTTCTGCCATGGGTTGACCGTATCCGTACTGCATGTGTGAATGTTCAGGCATGGGTTGATCGTATCCGTTATGGTAGGGCGTAGCGGACATGGTAAGATCTAATCTGGTGCTCAAGAAAGCTTAGAAATTGTGGAATTTATGGCAAGAGGTGAAATGTCAACGCCTGGTTCCTAAAAAGAAAATGATCTGTCTGTCCTTTCTACTTGTTATCATCTTTTCAGGGGATACAGCGGCTGTGGGTCGAGGGGCGTTTATTACGTAAGGCAAGCGGTCATTGAGGCTTGTCACAAATCACATGATCTGTATATATTCCATTACCAACTACCAAATCCGAGCTTTAAAAACCATTAAAGCCATTTACCCCGCTGTAGGCTCCTGGCGGTACAATAGGTCCGCCTGGTGCACCACCGTAGCCAGGTGCTCCACCATAACCGGCTCCGACTGGGGCTCCGCCATATGTGATCATCAATGGATTTCCAAGGGCTGGCATAATGGTCGTTTCTATGTTGTAAAACAAGTCAGAGAAGACGATCACAGCCGTAGTTAAATGAAGAACACAAACCTTGTTTCTCCTTTTCTTCTTCCTTGGCTGTCCTTTCAGTATTGGCCTTCTCCAACTTGTCTACTTTTCCCATGTACTCGCGTACAGTCTGGATGAAGTATGGCATGGCAAAGTCATTCAATCGGTTCCTCCACGCAAGTTCCATTATCACGTCCGGCCTCAACAAATCGTAGCAAGTAAATAGACACGCAGCAAAGCAGTCCTTCTTCCCGTTGTCGATAAAGAATTGCAGCAGCTCTTCGGCGGTCTCTGTATCCCGTGATATTGCGGCTGTCTCCATGGCGTCCTTATATAATTTATCTTGCTTTGACAATGTGATGGACTGCTTCCAGCGCTTGTTTTTCTAATCGGGTGAAAGAAATTAGGGATATAAACGCACATTGATAGCCGTACCGGGTATCATACCTTGTACAAGTGTGCCGCAATACGACGGAACTCCAAGAGTTCGTGCTTCTCCAAACGTTGCGCGAGAGCGATGTTGTCAAAGTTGTCAAAGTTGTCAATGGAGTCGCGTAGTGATTTGTAATCTTCCTCTTCGATTAACAAATCATTGTATGCAGTGTTGACGGCTTGATTGTTTGCCTGCAACTAGGGCATTAGTCCACTGTTGTTAGCCATCCTGCTGTTCCAGTAACTGACCTGTTGCACAGAGATAAGGTATGGCTTGATCAAGGGCAGGTTGTTCGATTTTTGGAATGTCTGCACCACTCGAGTATGATCAATACGTGGGGTTAATACGGTCAGCAAATCATTGAGGAGCAGTGGTTGCTCGTCCAAGTAAAAGCGGAGAGCCTAAGCATCGAGGCACTATCAGTATTGGCGTATACAGCTGGGATCCAACAAAGAGAGGTAGTACCTTATAGTAGATCTCCAAATTAGACACCTTTACAATCACATCCTTGAAGCTTGCGTGTTCCCAAGCATCCGCTGAGTGGCTCATGATGGTCAACGCAGCATTGTCATATTCATCGTAATGGGTGTATAAGAACACCAATTCTGGCCACATGTGCGCCGTCTCAGTTGCTCGTATGACTTTGGGTATATTAATTCGCTGCCAGAAAAGCTTCAAGTGCTCCATCAAGCGGTCAGGCTTGTACTTGGAGTAAAGAATGGACAGCTCCGTGAACATTCCCATGTGGGCCCTTTCAAGACCGAGTCCAGCTTCGAGTAGTTGCATGAGCTCTTCGAAATTGCCGCGACGCTCGTACAGGTTGATTAAATCCTAAGCTCAAATATAAGACACCGCATCGCTGTCACCTAGAAGAACTTTCAAATGGTACAAACATACCTGAAGCTCTTCGGCGTGAACGATCAAGTGCAGAGCACAGATCTGCGCTAATCTGAACTCCCCGTTCTCGACACATGCAGCATTCACTTCCTTCCAAACCCTAAAAGCCACTTAGTCTCATACCTTGTCGCGTTCAACATGCACAAATGTGCGGGCTTACTTGGTAGAGTTGGCCTTTCTGGCGCAGTCGACCGCAGCCTGATACTCATTCAAGTAGACCAAAGTAGAAGCCAATCGTGCCCAATTGGATACATTGTTGAACAGAATTTTGGCAGCCTCGTACATCTTCTCCTCAAAACAACGTTCGCCAACAACAGCAATCTGCGGAGTTCATTAATATTTTGACCTTACGTATGTTTACCTGCACATGTGCATACCTGGGCAAGGTTCGGGCTTGCGATGAACTCCTCAAGATCCGCAAGCCGACCCGTTTTTGCAAATGCGAAAATAAGCTCACTTTCTACCACGGGCTCGCGAACCTTTTTACGCGCCATTTGTAGATAGCGAACCAAATCTTCAAATTTGTTGGCACGACTGGCAATCTGAATCACCTCCACAGAATTTGTGGCATCTTCAGACTTGATGTACGAATCTGACGTAAAGTAATGACTCAGCATTCAGGCCCAGAGCCTATCAATGGTCGGATGTGGTCGTACCTATGGCCTCCTTCACACGCATGTGGTCGAGCTGAGCCTTAGCCAACTTGCTCCACACCTCCGGCAAATCCACCCTTTCGGCAAACTCATTTGCGCGATCAAGATCGCCGATGTTGTCTAAAAGCACAGCAATACCATTCGCATGCTGCTCGTATTTCTTGTAGATGGCGAATGCTTCCTCATACAGTTCGGCACCAACCGCAATGTTCGCAATATCAGGTGCATCATAGTTGTCTAGTCGAGTAATGTACTCCATCACGCGAGTTTTGTCCGCCTAACGTAATTAAGGTTAGTATTGGACGACAGGCTAGAACATATGATCAGTACCAACTTTAATTGCCGTAAGAATCAACAAGTTCTGCAAGTTGCGGTTGTCGCTAAAAGCAGATCCTTCAACAACCAGCTTCTCAAGCAGCTCAATTAACTCATTAGGTAAGTCCGCTGCCATGAAGGCTTTGACGGTGACAGACACATCCTCAGGGTCTTGAGTCTCAGGTAAAGCCGTGGCGACAACCTGGTCAACAAGCTGTCGTCGATATGCATTGGTTGGTTGTAACGCAAAGTTCCAGAGCTCGGGATCTCGACGTTTCACCAGATAGCGAGACTGGTGTTTGAACATCGAGTTCTCATTAGTGATTTGAATAAGCTCCTGATCGCATTGTCCTCGCTCATAGGCGATAAAGGCGAGATAAGGATCCCGCTTCTCGCAGTACCTTCCGACTACCCGCGCATCGTAGAGCTGCAAAGAGAAGGGCTCCCGTGAGTACGGCTTCTCAGCTATAGGAGCGAGATACGTACCGTATTCTCCTTTAGGAAATGCTCCGCATTGTTGTTGGTATCAATATAAATCTTGGCAATGGCATTGTAAAGGTGCACATCTGTGTTCCCTTCTCTGATTCTGTTTTCCAAGAAAGGCAGCAACAGCTTCAATCTGTTCCTCTTCTCAGCTTCGTCCACGAGTTGATCCATGGGAATTGCACCGCGGATGGACATTAGCAAACTTTTGATGATATTTTCGTCGCAGTCAACATCAAGCAGAGCACCGATGACTTCAGGGGCACGGGTAGTGTTCACTTTCTGGACGTAAATCTCGATGAATTTATAGAGATTGTTTTGGTACAAGAACATTACGAGGTCGTGCACGTAGCCAAATCGATCGCAGACGATGATGAGGGGAAGTTGGTCAGGCAATTTGGCTTCCTGGAATTTCAAGTGCCATTTGTCAGTGACCTCACTTTGAGTTATGGCAGCCATCGTTCTCGTACCTTTAGGAAGTTTTTCACCCGCTCCGGGTCGTAGCAGTTACTTTCCCGACAGATCCGCTCCACTTCCTTGAGCTGCCCAGTCCGGCACGCGGCCTGAATGTACTTGAAGTGAACTTCGCCGTCTTGACTGAAATTCACTACTGATCCCAAGTAGTAGTACAGTCCTAAAGAAAAATTGACACGCAATCAGAAAATGGAATATGGGATGGTTGAGATGGCTTCTGGTGTCATACCTTCGAAGCTCTTGTACGACTCAAACATATCGATGAGGTTCTTCGGTCCAAGTTGCTCCGAATACTTGGTCGCAATCTGAACGACAATCTGCAGGTTTTGACGGATGTTGTTTGACAACATCTCTTTCAGGCATTCAATCGATTGTTCCACTGAGAGACGACCGAAGAAGTTCACGACCCACTTCAACGACAGTAAGGTGCTGTTGAGCCATATAGAAACAATTGGCGGACAGTTTTACTTTTCGTACCTCTGGGTTCAATAGATGAGTATGCACAATCGTACGTTTGATATCGTAAATATCGGTGTAGTGCTCGAGCGCCTAATAGAGTGCATTAGCGTACCATGCCCCCATCACTGCTGCTTGTTGTCTCCCAACCTACCCGTTGGAACAGTCCCGCCTTTTCACAAAGAGACGCAATATATGCACGGTCGTAGTGTGTGAACATCTCATTACCAAGAATGGCATCAGCAACTTGAGGAGCATGCAGCAAATTCATTTCCAGCAATTTTGTCTGAAGAGGGCCATGCTCAGGTCTGTTCTCCTTCAAGGCATCCAACAGGAACGAGGTGGCCTGTTGGACCATATTCAACGATGAGAAGACATCGACAATCGATTCTAGAGGCACCAAAGGACCATTCTCATCGTTGACAAGAAGAGAGGCGAATTCGCTCCCTTTATCGGGATCAATTCGCATGATGTACTGTAGTAGATAAGCATAGTCCGGCTGATATCCAACTTTCTTGGCATAGAGGATGATCTTGTTATACTGAGCGGTCTCTGCAAAACAGGCCACGACCTAGTGTTTCGAAGAATTGTAAGCACTCTTGAGCATGACAATACCGATGCACAATGCCACATACCTTGTTCGGCACATTTGCGCGTAGGTACACCGAGAGCGCCAGAGTTTGATCGAATTGTTTGACAATGTCCCCAAGTTCTTCGCTGCACTCCAGCTTGTCCTCTTTCAACCATTTCTCTAGCAGCTGCTTTCTACCCTGTTGCAAGACTGGTCGCGCTAACTCGATGGATTCATACTTGTTCAATTCACCCTTCTCCAAAAGCACGCCAAAGTACTGCAAAATGGGTGTGACTTGTCCCTGTCCAACAGGAACCTGCTTGAAGCGTTCGATTGTCGCAGGTGTCCGCAGCATACCCTAACAGGCACAAAAAAAAGCTTGTCTCACTGAGTCCTAGTCGACAATTAGTATCAGCGCTTACCCTGGGCGATGTAGCAGCTAGCTTCGTAGCTTCGGCATAATTGCCGCTCTGCATGTAGAAATTAAAACGCTCCAACACCAGGTTGTCGGCACCCGGAAGGTTGTTCCGTGTCGCCAATCGCAATGCCAACTCGGGGTTGTTCAACGTGCTCAAAATGTAAGGAATCAGGTTGTTCTCATCCACACTGACAGAAAGCACCTAGCGTTGCGGACGACACATGCGTCAGTTTGCATCCTCTCCCAGTGTCACAATGCGACGTTATATGGATATCTAACCTGGCCCTTCCGGTTGACACCAATGATGCCTCCAGTGGCTTCCAACTCTGCCGTCACAAAAATAGTATCACCACTGATCCGATTCATGAAAATACAGGTTCCGGTTTCCAAATCATATAGGTGGATGAAACCATATTTTGTCACCAGGAAAATGATGTCGTACTTCTTGCTGACTTGCATGGCCACGGGAAAGTCGTTGACAGCATCTGGCGGAAAGAAAACATCCACTGCTCGCTTTTGGAAGACAGGTGTCCCTTCTTTGTGGTCGACTTCTACAATGTGTAGCTTTGACCGATTGGACGCATAAGCTATTCAATCCAATGTCACGTACGTGAACAGAACATACCTTAGCGCCATTTGCGCTTCGGACTGCAAATGTGAAAAGTTTTGCAGCAGGCTGTGTCACGTCCAATTTCAATTCCGCAAAGGCACCGGCATGGCCTTCGAGAGGTTGACTGACACCGCGTTCTTTGGAGTAGAGTTGCATGTTGCCCACAACCCGTCCTTGCTACACCAAGGGTGATACTGGAATTTAGAGTTCTGTGATTATTGCGATTTGTTCTGCATGCAACCAACCTGAGCTGAAATTCCAATCAACAAAAGCCATTTTTCGTCCGCGCCAACTCGATAGTTTATGATTTGGGAGCCAGCAAGATTTGTATTACGGTCAAACATCTTCTGAGGCTGAGAATCACCCTCCATCGTCCAATGAAAAACAGTGGTTTCCGTCACGATTCCCAATGTTGTTGTCGAAATCCACTTCCAAAAGACAACATCTTCATTCATGGTATGCGCTTTTACCTTCGCCTTCAACTCAAGGTTGAAAATTTGGAGCTGCCGTTGAGCTGAAGCGAACGTCGTAAATTATCATGCATGGATTCATATTGTGCAGGACGGCAAGATTCATCCACATACATTTTAGTGCAATAATCTTCGTAGCAGGATTCATTATGGCGGAATCGGCAGTGATAGGCCTTCGCAAGATTTGCGTAGGATCGTTCATGTCAATTATCACGACTTGGTTCTGCTCCCCAACCTTTTCTCTGACGCAGATGAATTTATCCGATTCCATGGTCAACGTGTTGAAGCCGATATTGGCGGCGTTGATGCCAAGATTTTGGAGCTGCACACATCGGCATTGGGATAAGTTGACAGCCATCAATATATACAATCTAATAGTATGCCAAAGGGTTTGCTATCACCGTTGTTGACAACCCGCAAACTAACCTGAACATGCTCCTGAAACTTGATTGGTAGCATTTGCCCAGACATCGTGCTCTAGTCTAGGTGAGACCAAATGGTAATATTAATAACAGCAGTACGTAGTATTATTAGCCCAGAGTTCTCCAAACAGCTCCTCTATTGGCTTCCAAAGCAGGGCTGCCACACTTACTGTAGCGCCGTACGCGAAAAAGGTCACTGGCGCACGCGCCTTGATTTAGGATGAGATGTAAGCGTGCAACAACGTGCGTGCAACAACAAAACGTTGCGTGGTGACGGAAAATATACGGGTCCCGTCGCAGATGTTGAGTCCGATGTATGAGCGTGAGAAGCCGCGATAGGCTCTGGGCAAAGGTTGCCGTGAAGGGCGTTGAATACGTTCCCGATAGCCTGGCAGTGCCTCACCCGCAAGTGCGCTCCCTTGATGAGGCCTCGAGTGGCTCAACTGCCACCAGCCACATTCGATGAGTCATCTGGTTTGCTAACCCACTCCGCTCCAAAGCGCTTTGAGCACCCATTAACGACATGCTGACTTCTTCAAACCAACAAGAGTTTCCTCGGCAGCAACCCAAATGCGTGCCCTTACCTCCTGGTACTCGATTAAAAGTGGAACAAGCTCAGGTGTAGTGCGTATCGGTCGCGAGTGTTGGTTCTGAGAATGACTTTCGACGGATACTTCTTCCTGACCAATGGCGCCGAACCTGCGCCTGTCTTTACAGTAATCTTCGAGGTTTGGGTCATCTTTATGCAGAAGGTGGAGGGAATAGGGTCTCAGATGCATCAAGCGCAATTGCAGACTTTACCCGAGCCATTTTTCTGAATCCAGACGAGCCTAGCTATTATTGGCATCGAGCGGAAGCATATTTGGCAATCGTTGACTTTGAATCCGCAATTGCAAATCTGAAGCAGCATGCACTGATTGTAAATGAGCTACGGGCAGATGCATTGCGGGTGGGCGGATGGGTACCTCCAAGCGCTGAAAGGAAGCCGGAGCAGTCAACAGTGGGAGGGTCGATCTACGTGTCGAAGAAGCGATTAGGTCTGGTAGCATATACATGGGGCCAATGTCTATTAGACCAACGTCGTTTTAAGGAGGCTATGAGAATGTTTCAGCTCGCTGGTTCATTAGAGTTCCAAATTTCAAGCGTGCTACTACGGTGGTAATCTTACTATTGGTTGCCTACCTCGCAGAGAACTACCTAATAGCTTGCTTTAGCGTCTTTGTTCACATTGGCCTAGGAGAATTTGACGACGCCCTCGAGACTCTTTATAAACTCACCAAACTGGATGCCTCAAACATTGAACTCTACATTCTGAGAGCAAAGATTTACAAACATCTGGGAAACGTAGGGTCAATTGCTGTGGATATCCAGCCTTAAAATCGACGATGGGGTTAATAACTTTAATATGATATATAGGTGGACTTTGCCAACATTGATTTACAAGCGGCCGACGAGATTGACCGAGATCACCCTGAACTGCCCGAGCTCCGTGAATACGCCATGACTACCGCGGTAGGCCTGAAAAATAAGGCTTCCGAGCGCATTCTGGCGGGAGAGCCTACGGTTGCAATTCATTACCTTAATACTGTGATCGAACTCGACAAAGCCGATTGGTCATCCTACTTCAAACGGTCAGTATATCCGTGCAGGTATGCAATGCGGAACGAAAGCTGAAAGCGTGCTAGAGGTATACTTCTAGCAGAAATTGGGCAGTATGATGGCGCCATTCAAGATTTACAGAAGGTTTTGGAGATATCCGATCGTGATACAACCCGGGATCCGGAAGTGAAGGAGCGAATTGCCAGCGTATACAATAAAGCCGGTATTCAAGCATATCAGTATGTATATCTTGTCTCCAACACACGTATTTGTTCTCTGTTTGACGGCAAATCTCTATAGGGAGGGAGATCTTGTTCGTGCGCTTTCGGAGTTCAGCATAGGATTGGATCACCACAATTCAGACCCAGTACTCTGGAAAAACAGGGCTGGTAAGACACTTGTAGTCAAGTCTCAGTTTTATAATTGGAAAACTGATGGTGTCAAAGATTGCTACTTGGCAACTGGTAACATCTCAAAAAGTTTGGAAGACCTGATGAAGGCAGTGGAGATTGACCCGCAGGACGTGGCATGCCGTCAGCGATGTGGCCTTTTATGGTCCGCCGTTGCTGATAAGATTTTTTCTACCGGGGATTGGGCTCAATCTGCACGGATGTGGACTGCGGTAAAGCCTTATGTCTCCTCTTGTCACTACTTTTACGTTTCCATTTATGATGTCATCTCAATAGGCCATTCAATATGATCCTGCATGCGCCGAACTTTTCTTCAAGCGGGCACGAGCATACCATCTTTCGCAGAAAATAGATGAGGCTCGAGAAGACCTCGAAGAAGCGTTACGCTTGGATCCGTCCAGTATCGAAATATCTGCATTGCTCTCCCAACTTACGGTCGGCCCACCCCTTGATAATCTAGGTCCGTTCCCTCCACAGCGAACACGTCGTGCACAAGTGCCTTACGCCAACCAGCCAGCGAAGGAGCCTGGACTGATCGGTAGGGCCGCCTCAAAATCGCTCATGCAACTGCACAATCCTCACGTAACGCCCTTACAGGAAAATCCATCATGGCACCTGTCCAGCAACCTCCACCTACTGCTGCTCCTAATATGCTACCGCATATTCGTATTCCTGATCTATTGGTGTCAATATCCAGCTTGGTAACCAACTCAACTGGAAATCTCTCATTTGGAGAGGGATCAACTGGCAAAAAGAAGCTAGATGCAAAGAAGGTCGTGGCAGAGAGTCAATCGCATATCCTCTCCCTTCCACCTGTCTCCCTTCCGAAGCTTTCTGTGGAAGAAGGCGGTCCAACTGGCAGTACAGATCGTAAAGCCTTTGCCCCTTCGCGGGATCTTACCCATGGAGCCAAAGCATCACCATTCCCCTTGTCGAACAAGGACGTGCAATCGGCTGGAACGATCGACAAAGTGGACAAGACCACTAATAAAAGTATAACCTCGCAGAAGCCGAGTCTTCATCACATATCTCTGCAACTTGATCTCCAATAATGATGTGTCCAGTATTGGCTCGTAGTAGGATGTAACCACAGGTTTATTCTATACATAAATGTGCTTTCTATATACACAAGTTGAAATATGTTTTAGCTCTCACTACGGAAAGAGACACGTCTTCTGGTCCGCGAGACGTCCGGTTTGTCTACGCAATCAACAGAAGACGCTGCCAATTCAGCAATCAGTTGCTGCCGGGGTTTCCCATCGGAATGGCTAGTTGTAGAATCCGGGCCATTCAAGTTTTCATCGTGGCCGCCGACGTCTCTTCTTATCGTACGGCTTCGTCTCCGTGATGTGCGTGCCGGCTGCCCTTCAGGCTTTTGGGTAAATCCTGCCGACCCTACTATTTCCCGGAAAAACGGTATTTGGTGCAGTATGAGCTTCCAAGCAACAAACCAGACTTTAAAAAAAAGTGAGTTACAGGATACAACCCGAACTTCCAATCAATGTAATTACTCTTACCGAAACTTATGGTGGCACATAGAAGGGAAATAGAGCCCAAGAGCGTTATCGCCGTCCGCCCGGTTTCGAGTAGTGCGTCCATGTTTCACTCTCACCCGGACAGCTGAAGTACTTCGACCAACCCTTATTACACTATCATGGAAACGATGCGCACACGTTCCTTAAGGCAGGCTGTTGATGATTCAACCAGCGGAGGTGCTTTGAAAGCCACGACGAACACGACGGGTCATATGACCTAGACACGTGACTTCTCACTTTTTTTGGCTGCTTACAGGTTCCTTGTTTCTTGACCTCCCATCAACCTTCGACAATTACAATGGCGACCACAGTGAACCCCAAAGCCTTTCCTCTTGGTGAGTCCGAAGTATGCACCTTAACTAAAGTATACGAAGAGAAACTTATCGTTATTGTTCCTCTAGCCGATGCGCAACTCACAAACAAGATTCTCGATCTTGTCCAGCAAGCATCCCACTACAAGCAGCTGAAAAAGGGTGCCAACGAAGCCACAAAAACACTCAACCGTGGTATCTCCGAGTTCATTGTCATGACGGCTGACACTGAACCCCTCGAAATTCTTCTCCACCTCCCCTTGCTCTGTGAAGATAAGAACGTCCCATACGTCTTCGTTCCATCCAAAACCGCTCTTGGCCGTGCATGTGGTGTTTCTCGACCAGTCGTTTCCTGCTCGGTCACTACAAACGAGGGATCTGAGCTTAAACCTCAGATCCAGGCGATTAAGAACGAAATTGAGCGTCTCTTGATCTAATGTCTCGTTGCGTATTTAACGTCCTATTGCATAGTTACATAGACACATCATATTGCCCTTTGCCATGATGGTGTCATCCGGGAAATGCTCGTGGTTGCCGGGCAGCTTTTAGTCTTGGATAGCATCCTGAGCGTTAATGTACGTAGTTTCTAGCAATCATCTTCTCTCATGATCCTTAGGTGAAGAGGTTGTATTTACAATAAAGGAAAGACTGAAGCGAAATGTTTCCAATAATTGCTTTGCTGATTTACGACGTTGTTGTTGATGGCGATCGTGCTTTGATAATCAGCTCTTCATAAACGAGCTCACGTGGACAAGCCAGTTTCGTAAGTTGCCAGAACGGCGCGACCTTGTTGCTTTGGCCTTGCACCACGCACGCAACCGTTTGCCGGCTGAGAAGAGGATATGCATGCGTCGGTGGTAGAATCCATAGTAGCAGACGCGCACGTTGAGGTCCTGATTCCTGCAACGGATTCAACCGATGCAGAGGACATCTTGAAAGCCCCAGCCAGGGACACAGTGTTTTACGGTATGGTTGCAGTACATGCCTCCGGCTTGTCCCTCTTTTAGCACAGCTGACGTGGCTCAGCGCTCTCATAATATAAATATGCAGACGAGACTCTCCACTGCTATGTCCTATTCAAACCTTCTCAGGCGCCTAGTGCCTCGAAGGTAACTGCAGCGATGCTCACAGACATCGCCAGTCGCGGTTTGGATCTGCATGTAGTTGTCAGTATAGGCGACATTGATGAAGCAGACTCTACGATCTCGGCCTTCTTGCCTGCTACCCCCAAAGCGGCTCCTCCCGCCCCACCGCCAGCTGCCCACCATTTGGGCGCGTTTCCACATAGAAACCGTTCAGCAACCACCGGCCCTCCCGTCCCATTAAAAGGATCTCCAGCTCCTAATTCTTCTAATTCTGCTGGCTACTTAGCGAGCCCAGCACTAAAGAGGAGGACTACATCTTTGAAGTCTGGTCAGATCTCATTAGGGCCGCTGGAATCGCAACCTTTAAAGAGGTCGCCTTTGTCCTCAGCAGTTACACCTACAACAGAAGCAAAAGATGAGGAGATTCTTTACTCTTTCGTGTATAACGCGGTGAATGGGGAACAAGAGCCGATTGTCTTACCGGAGCAGCGATGTTGTCTCTTTCCGCTACGACTTCCGATAGGTACCGCGCGACATTATTGGCTAGCATTTTGAGAGCTGTTCTGATGTTCAATATGTTTCGATTTGGCACCAGCAATCCTAAAAGCCAGATCAAAAGATATTGGATATAGTATAATCGTTAGAATTAGTTTGATATCCAAATCAACACAGCAGTCGCCACCCAGAATGCGAGACGCTGTCCTATGCGACCCCGAAGACTTCGATGCGCCAAATTTGCTGGCAGGTCTAGCAAATGGTGAGTCCGATTTCATATTTCATTTGGCTCTGGCCAGCCTAATGAAGCCACGTATAGACACTTATTTTAATCCGGAGGGAATACCGGTACATCGTTTACCGAATCACCCCAAGCGACCTTCATTAACACCAGCAACGCCATTCCCACGTGTGATACAAAAATGCATCCCTGTTCAACCAATACTTGATATAACGATTAATATCGTTGACGCCGGCCTTGATAGTATGTTGATGTCACTGGCGCTAGAAAATAATGTTGGCGAGGATAGTGAATTTTGCATCGAGTCTCTGAATGTGAATATGACAAATGCTATCATTTCGCCTGTTGATGAGACTTCAATCAGGAGCGAACCGGTATGTTTGTCGTCATGGGCAATTCCATTGACTTTTCTTTTCTTAATGCTGGCCTCAACTTGTGTCTTTCCAGCTTAAAACACAGGATGAGCTCCACCTTCTCTACAATGTTGCATTACTTGAGGATGCTTGTAAGGAAACACCTGTAGAGAGCACCACAAGTCCACCCGGAAGTGCCATGACCTCTCGAATGGCATCTTTCGCGTCATTAGGGACGGTCAAGTCCATTGGAGCCGTTATAACGCCAAGAATCAAGCGGCTACTTTCGATATCAATCAAGGGGACGAGCTCGCTCGCTGGCTCCCGCGGACAGGTTATCGGAGCTAAATGGTTCACCCAGCTTCTTTTTGGAGGTGATTCTGAGAGCAAAACGCTGTTGGACGTGGTGCCTTTATACGGAAGGAAGAATGCTATGCCGAAAGAAATCCGGATTTTGAATGAAAAAGAAGGAGACGGATTGCAACTCTCATTTTCCAGTGAGTTTAACGTGGGTTTTTTCCGATTATGTGTATCCTCAACAATGCCGTCTCTCTTTTTCTGATTGAAAACAGTTGCATCACAAGTATATCTCCGCCACATCTTCACCGTTCAGGCATTCTTTGTCAACCGCTCCACAAAGACGAGAAATTTGAACCTAATCATACCGACGAAAGCGACTCCTAGTGATACATCCGCCCCGTCCCTTACTCGGTTAGTAAAGAATAGCATGATTCAACAAGTTATTATTAAAATAGCTAACTTATAACTGTAAATGTCGACAATAGTAGTCATGACAGTGGAATCAATCTGCATATGGAAGAGGAAGGTGCGTGCTGCAAAATATGCCCGATATCCGTAACCGACACTGATATGTTCCATCCAAAGAGTTTTTGAGACGCTACCTGGAAATGGAAAAGCGCGAAGCCTCGCTCGTATGCTTAGAGCATAGTATTCAGCTAAGGTACGTGGACATGGATACGGTTTTCGACGTGAACAGCCTGTCGCATCAGTGCTAATAAGCTGCTTGGTCATTCGAAGCGCACTCCATCCGAACACGTGTCAAACAGTCAATCTGCATTTTGTCGCTATTAAAGGATTAGTTCACACTATTGAAGATATACAGCTGATTGATAGAGACAGCGGGGGTGTTATGCATTTGCGAAATGTGTTGGAAATCCACGTCCTGAACCCAAATACATAGATCTCCCTACGTTGTGTCCGGAGTTTCATGTGGCGAAGCCGCCGCGCGCCGGGACCCCGTCTACCCAGTTCAAAAGTACCGTTGTTTTTTGAGGCATCCTTCCGTCTTGAAGTTGATCACTGTGTATTGGGATACAGAGGCGCGTTTGACTCCCTTCGATTATCCCCAGAATATCTAATATCCTCGGGACGATCATCCTTCTTTCGTTCTAAGGAACCCAAAACTGTCATCAGCACCAGTCAGCAGCAAACAAACCATAGCTGATACCTACGCAAAGGTGTATCCTCTGAGTCCACGAGCACTGCGTCAAAATCGTCTTCCGGCAAGTTGTTGTACTGCTGTCGGGAAGAAGATCCGCTGTCCTTGGGGGTAAACGCCTTGTCATACAACTCTTTGAACTTCTTCTTCGCCGATTCCCCTATGGCGCTGGCGCCAGCTATGACTTTCTCTTTGGTTTCGCGAAAAGGCGAAGGGCTTCGGGGCCTTGACGGGTCTACGCAGTTCTCAGACGGTAAGAAATTTGGAGAATAGGTGTGGCTTACAATAGAATTGGAGAGATACCTTCATCGAGCTGCCGATGTCTTTGGGCTGCTGTAACCAGGCAGAGTAAATTTCGCGAATTGTTTACGCACATGTAATTAAATACGCTGCCCTCTGTACCTTCCCCTTGACGCTCCTCTTCCTCCAAACGCCTTGCAAGTTCTTCATCTTCTTCTTGCTGTGCTAACGCGCGAGCCAACGCCTCATCATTTGTCTGGAAACATAGAGAAGAACAATTTCACAACGTTGAGGACGCTCATCCCGGGGCCCACAACATCGCGCTTCAACTACACATTCATTACAAAACAGCTTACAGTGCTCGCATCTGCTTGTGTAGCGCCTATATTGGATTGCGGAGCAGAAGAGGGATTGGATATTTCCAATAAAGCATTTATAGCAGCTTCGACATTGCCGTCGTTTGCAGTCAGGACAGCCTCGCATACATCTGCGTCGGTGTCAGGAAAGATTGCACGCAATTGCTACAAGAGGTAAGAAAGTAAATATTATCATCCTTTCACTTCTTGACCCCTATCCAATAAACTCACCTCCATATTCAATGGTTTTGTCCTTGTGCAGGCCGAGAAACTAATGCAAAGCGTCCCGTCGCCAGTTGGCGTGGCTGTTTGTTTGCCGTAAGCAATCGCCGCGGCACGTGCACACGCATCAATGGAGCGCAGGCCCCTGGGTTTGTACAGTAACTCGATTGACGCTGTCATTCCTAATCTGTTTGAAGCATGCCATCTCAGGTCATTATAAACACCTTTGCAGGCCTCAAGCCTCTCTGTCTTCAGTTTCCAGATGATTCCCCAAGCGAGAGCCCGTTGCTGGTTGAAGATCTCAAATTCCGCCTTACCTCCATCCTAAATATTCCTGCTGACGTCCAACGTCTTACGACTGAAGGAGGCCGCTCCCTAGACAACAATGACATCCTGTTCCCTACAGAAAATACATCCAGAGATGTGTTTCCACCTGTCTTCAACCTCCTTCTTCGCCTTCCGGGTGGAAAAGGTGGCTTTGGTAGTATGCTCAGAGCCCAGGGTGGGAAAATGGCGTCTCAAAAGACGACAAACTTTGAGGCATGTAGAGATTTATCTGGGCGTAGATTGAAGACGGTGAACGATGCCAAAAAGTAAGTGATATCTGTTACTGTAACCTGTATTTTCGGAGTGTTCTGACTTTCCGGTTTCAGGTTGGCAGACTACCTGGAGAAAGAACCTGAGCGGAAACGTAAGAGGCAAGAAGAGTTGATGAAAAAGATTGAAGAAGGTTTAAAGGAGCCCCAGAAGCAGAAAATCAGATATCATGACCCGGAGTTTGTGAGTAGTCACGAAAAGGTGATGGAGGATGTGAAGGATGCGGTGACGAAGGCGTTAGCAGCGGCACCTAGCAAGGCGGCTGCCCCACGAAAGCCTTCCCCACCAGCACTGGCTCAACCGGCCGCAGATCTGTCCCAATGGCAAGTACTTTGATCATTTGGAAGAATGTGGTTCACAACCTAATTCTACTATTTTGAATAGGGATGCATTGTCCGATGCTGAGGAATCTGAAGAAGAGGAAGAAGAGGAATGGGAGGAGGAGCAGGCTGGAGAGGGAAGCTCCGCGGGCGGTAGCAGCGAAACGACAGTGCCACCGCTTGGCAAAGGCAAAGGCAAAGAAGTCGATGTATCAGCTTGAGAATTTGATGTGTAATTCGTTGAAGTCAATTTTGTGTATAGTATTATCTGCTTTCTAGTTCAATAATAACTTATTTACAATCGCAAGATTTGACAATGTCTGTTCGAGATACTCTTCGTCCTGCTCGGACATGTCGTCCTTTGAGTCATGCGTTCCTGGTCGTCCATCACTTCGCTTGAGGTACCAAGAGTAGACTGAAGTGGACAAATGAGTAAGCGTTATAGAAGATGAGAGAGTTTGACTCTACCTGAATGAAGCCTATGATTGAGAGAGTCCAGATGTCGTTTGACATCGGCTTTTTTCAGTGCAACCTTGGCCTGAAAAAACAACCGTATTCACTAGTCTTTTCAACTGACTTTGAGTGTTCCGTCGCTTACCTTTTCACTGTCGCAGAGTAATCCTCGAATCAGGGAAGTCGTTGGTGAAAGAATCTCAAGCGACTTCGCTCCCAAAAGGTCGCATAAAATCGAGAGGACTTCGCCTAGATGATGATAAGGAACCATAAGTTTCGTTATGTCACGTTATAATGTATCAAATTCCAACCGTGGAGTAGAAAATGAGCTTTATTTTCCTTGGCAATCGCCAAGTTTCGTAGAATCAATACCGTAGTGCGTTTGACGTGTATTGACCGCACCGTCAATAATTGTACGAGTTGATCGAACAGCTCTTAAACACAAGTATCAACAAAATACGACGACTTGCCACCAATACGGCAAACCCAACATACCTGGCGTTCGCATAACATTTACTTGCCCGTCATAGGCAAAGGTCGAGTTCAAGTACAATGACAGGAGAGTCTCCACCCTCGGGTAATCTTTCACCTTGGTCAACCAAGATAGAACGTTTTTCAGATCCACCAGTATATTTGTCTGTAATGCGAGCAGAGGTTTTAGTCAATTTAATGCTCACATGAGCATCAATCACGTCGCTGTACCTTCCACATAGCAGCACGAGATTCCCCATGCAGCGCAAGGATCTTCAGAACATCGAGACAACCATTGTATGTATTCAGCTCAATCGTCTTCTTACGAACCATGCTGACCAGAATATCAGTCAAGCTTGCATCTCGTCCTTTTATCCGCATTTGCTCAAACATGACTCTCTTTGTATTGTTGCAATTGGCAATCAAGTTACGCAAGCAGTGAAGCGCCTCCTGTGCCAACACATCGCTGGATTCTTTACTCGAGAGGATATGGTGAAGGAGTACATGCGTCCGCTCTTTGGTTGCAGATAACTAACATCGAGCAGTGAACGCGATTAGCAAGTTATGCACACACTGCGATATAAGCCGATCTACCAACCTTCGCTTCTGTAGAACCAGCCAGGATGTGCCGCAAAAGAGTAACAATGACAAACATCTCTTGCTCCTGTGGGCCATCCAGTCTAGACTGAGAATTTATAAACTTTGAGCAAATGCACAATTTTGGGACCCAAATTGTTCTGGCATGAGAACTTACTGTGCAATCTAATGCAAGCCGCGCGCGTTCTAGAAGATTTGACAAAAATCCTCCTGCCCACTACGATCAGTGAAATGTTCAGGAATGAGATCTATGGAAAGTCCATACCTTGCACAGCATGAGTTTTCACGGAGTTACAGCACCCCAATAAACACTGTAAACAGATCCGCACTGACTCCATGTATGCAGCGTCTTCGAGTTCATACCGTCTGAACAGGACATGAACAAGCTGTTCGAAGAGCACCGTCCCAATAGGACCATTACCACCCTCAAAGATGCGCATCTCATGATCTAGAATATCCGCCAAGCCCAGGTCGACGGTAACGCTATAATGCAAAGACAGGATCCTCGCTAGTGTTTGGCAGGCAACTCGGGCTAACGAAGTACTTAAGGTCTGCCGCATGCTGACCACCAGCAGCTGACAGATCGTCAACCCGTTCTGTTCTGTCTTAAACGTCGTCTCGAGCTCCTTCGGCCTTCGCGTGGCGGACACGAATAGCAATTCCTTTAAGACGTGTAATGCGAGTGCAATAGTAGGAATTTGGAGCAACTCCTGCCTCAGATGCCCATCTTTCCAATGGTCCCACAGGTCTCGTAGCACACGAACCAACTGCTTGAGAACAAAGGTCTCATCCACCAGATAAGCTTGAATCTCAGGCGATCCAAATGACACGAGCCATAGGATTCGGAGAACATTGCATTTAGTGCTATTGAGAATCTCGTAATCAGCATCTTGTACAAGCTGCCTTCGGAATATTTCATAAAGTGCGTAAGTGTCTTCCTCGGGCGGACACTCCTTGATGTCCTTGTCCTCCAAGTATGTGAGCAAGAACGGCAACGCATTGGCCTCGCAAAGGGCATGTCGCATTAATGCCGGGGAAAGAATGGACAGGCTGACTAGAAGCTCCGAGACGGCACATCGCACAAGAATGTCATCGCAATCAACAACATCTTTAAGACGTGCAAAAAAACCATATCTCTCAAACATTGCCAGTACATCGTCTCGCCGAGCGGTACCCAGTTTTCGAACAGCATCTTCAAAGCCATTACTTTGCTGTGTATCACTACTGAACCTGCCGTCCATGTCATGGCAAGACCTCACCACGTAATTCTTTACCAAAAGCACAGACTCTTTCCGAATTGAAGGACTCGTATTGACCGTCATCACATGCTCAAAGGCCACGTCCAGGAAATGCGGAAGCTGGTTTTCCAAAAGTGGCCGAGCGTCGTCGACCATGGTGAGATTACTCAAAATCCCCATTCCAACTTTTTGCAAAAGTTCTTCATGGTCGTTAAGAAGAACCACCATCCAATCTATCGAGCCCTCCACCATCCAATGCTCGCCCCATGCGCATGCAACTTCACCGGTCGCTTCAATGAAGGTTGTTCGACTGATACTACGTAAGCACAAAGCTGCCAACCTGTACAAGCCCCGGCTTTCGTGACACGAGTGATGAGGATTGGCAGGTTGTGTAGGGTATTGCTGGCATGACCGAAGTGTGTGAACAAGTATACTGATGATGCCACTCATGACCTCGCCGCTGACCGCGCTCATGATGCCACACAAGCTTACGCAGCGAAGAAGTATCATCAGCCAGTTCATGCAGTTTCGGGGACTTGCTATCCCCTTGGCGTCCAATAGCCGTTGTCCAAGAATGTACAAAGAACTGAGGGCATCAGTTCTAGAAATGCTTGCCATTACATCCTCATCGGATGCGTCATGAAGAATCTTTCGAGAAAATGCAAGGATTTCCGACATGAAGGCCGACGACCCCAAATATTCAACTGAAGCGTCAGCTTCATGATAGGTCCCATCTTGTGACCCACTACAAAGAATTGGGAGAAGAACCTTCTCGAATGATGACAGCAACACTTTTTCAAAATGAGAGAAGATGCCGGGGTAGATCAAAATATCGGCCAGAAAATGCAAGAGTTGAGTAAGCAGCAAGGCATCGTCCACGTTTGCAGGCGGTAAAAGAAGAATCCTACTCCAAAACGCTCATGAAACAACATTTTTAAGTACGCTTTACAAAACGTGCACAGCGTACCTTTGAAGGGTTAGCGGCACATCAGTCTCCCACAATAGATTGCAGTCATTCTCGGAAATGAAAGCGGTTCGTAGATTGAGAACAGCAGCTTCAAATGCTGCATGACTTTGTGCCTGTCGCAGGTCGGATGCACTTTGCTCAATCTTCCAGAAAAAGGGATTGTTCCAGTTCTCAAGCATATGTGTTTCTGACTGGGACAAGCGCACATTGCCCCTGTATGCTGCAGTCCTTGCTTAAGAACTAATAATACGATCAGATTGTCCCAGCGAGAACACAGCTTACATGAAAGAAAGTCTAGTATCGTGCGGACCATAGCCGGATCTTCTGCGATGCGCTCCGGACCACTGGCATCAACCGTTGCATTACTAGGCATGTACAGGTAGAATTTGCTCGCAACGACCCGGTGGACATTGGTACATAATTGATCATCCATAAAGAACAGGCTGGAAAAGATCCGCGCTAGTTCGTATCGTAATTGCGCTTCGAAGTGGAAAATATCTACCAACAATACTCCTCAGCACGTGCTTGAAAGAATGCGGGATGGGACAAACCCCACACAAGTGTACTCACATCGGGCAAGGGTACGGACAAAGGTCCGATCCTGAATCAAATCAGAACGCACTCCGACGTCCGTTTCAACTAATACCCGAAGAATGATGAAAGCCCGCAGCAACACGCCAGGGTGCATGAGCCACGACGCGCCAGATTGATTCAATAGCTTCAGTAACCTCAGATGGAGGCCCAGATCTTTGGCGCGCTGTTTGGTTGCCCTTACTCAAGATTGGGCACGGTCAGCAAGACCCATCGTCCCCAGTTGCTCGTAGTGATCACACTTACCAAAAATACCGTCGGCAATGTCACGCAGATCATCCTTAAGGTCACCATCACTGGGCAACGAGGATTCTAAGGAATTGCAGAACCGTTCTACGCTGGCGGACTTAACAACTGGATCGTTATCGCGACCATTCACAACGTGACTGAAAAGGAGCGCGCGACGATGGCTTACCTTGTCTACCATTGCTGCACTTGATCTGTCAGCTTGTATTATAGCCAAAAGAGATGAAGGAATAAGCAGCGTGTTCGCACAGTCCTCCAGATTCCCCGCTGCAGCTGTTAAGTCAGGAACACAAGCCATCAGGTGTGACACGGCCTCCTGCCGTAATCTGCACATCAAGTCTGTTAATGTGAGCCAAAAACAGACATGCCAAGATGTCGTGAGAAGGTACCGTTTGTCTTTATGTAACAGAGCTCTTGTCCAGAATGAAATCTCATCATGCTCATGTCCTTTGTGTTCCGCAATATTCATGGCGGATTTCATTAGCTTTCCTTCGTCTGCGTCGTACATAAGTTGAAGCCATGGTAAGATGCTCCAGATGAGAGAGGGATCGATACAGGAAAGGATTGATTTCTGCAACATAGGGTAGACGACTTGTAGTGTCTAATGACCAAGGCGTTGGACGGTCAGTTTACGGGCAAGAGATGGCATCGCTTCAGACTCACCTGGCCATCCGCGCTTTCACAGGCAGTCTCTATCAACGCAATGACCAAAGGTGCAGAACAAAATAGTGCGCTCTTCTGTTCTGTGTCATTCCAGGCGTCTTTTAATCGCTCAACGGCCTGCAGGCGAACCCAGGAATTTTCGTGGCGTAACAGATACAAAAGGATTGCATTCGGAAGAGGGGATGGCTTGGTCAAGAGGTAGGTAATAAGGCTACCCGGGACTGCATTTGAGTTTGGCATGCTAGAAAAGAGTTCAACCACTTCCCACAACAATTCGGAAAAGTTCCAATCCTGTAATAAGCAAGAATTACCATGCAATGGTTGGAAAATGCAGCTGCAAGCGAGCGATACCTCTTCCAGCGATATGAGTGCATCGAGCAAGTCGAAGGCAAATAGAGCGCATCTTTCTCTGGCGTAAAGATATTCGGCGCATATAGTTTCCCCATGACTCCTCTCCACCATCGCACCATGATAGTCAACAATCGCCGTAACCGATTGAACGTAGGATACGATCACCTTGTGCGAAATGTGCTGTGAAGTTTGAGCACTTGCCATGCTCAAGTGTAATTTGAAAAAAGGTAGAGCATTGTACAAGATCCTTAACACTTCAGGCATCCATTTTAGGTGACGCATTAAGGGTATCATCGTGACGAACACCTCGTGGCAGGCAAATGGGATGCTTATCATGTAATCTGTAACTGATGAACCGTGCTCTGCAAATAGACTTGGGCCGATGGAGACAGGTACGACCGTTGATGGGGTCAATGTGCAGTGTTTACTTGTCACATCTGCACATTTTCGAAAGTGGTTCTGCCACTGCAGGAGTAACTCTTCGAGGTACATACATGACGGGGATGTCACATCCGCAGTGGCATTGCTCAAAATGGTCTGTGGAGACTGAGTTATTCACGGTAGTCCCATCCTCTTGAAAAAAGCGGTGATTACCCGAAATAGCTGTGACTTTTGCAAAAAGATGCCCGCTCCAAAGTCCAACAACAAAATATCAAAAAGCTCGCGCCCACGCTCTCTGTCCCATCCACCCGACATTGTATGAATGGTACAAAACTCATCAATAATTCTTTCGTCCGCTGCTGTTAGCTGGATGACTTCGTATGTCGGGATCGCATAAGGCAAGTATGGCAGAGGATGCGGAGCACCTAGCATCCGACAGCTGGTAAGTAACCCAAACATTCATTAATAACCATCTGCTCCCTTTGTGATCTTTACCTCCTTGCTCCCAGTGGTCCGGGGATCCAATTCTCCTATTCACTGGGCTAGCGGTAGTCGGTCTTCGGTCAGGACTATAATGCCCGAGGGAAGGTTGCCGAGAGCTGACTGCTTTTTCATATTCACCACTATACTGAGCTCGTTGGTAGATCAATGGGCTTTCGACTTGCCCAGGAAGGTGCCGAAGACGTTCTCGAATGTCATCGAGTAGTGCAACGCTACCGCTCTCATGAATATTTTCCCGCAGTCGTTCCAGAACGTCTCGAACCCCAAGCTCCACGAGATTTGTCCGAGTAGTGGAATTCTACAAGATCATGTTTTAGCATTCCAGGTTTCCAAAAGTGATCTGCTCCACGCACTTTGCAAAGATCTTGCAAGAGCTCTAAAGAAGTGTGGATCTCTTCATGCTCGGAATTCCCAATACCAATATATTTAAGGATCTTCTCGAGAGCACCCCGTTCATGTGCTATCTCATCTATCGAGTCGAATGTATGAGTGCATTGTTCATTTCACGAACTTAGTACCAGAAATACCACCAACCAACAGATACAATGCCAGTACGAAGTTTGAACTAACAAAGAGACGGCACTGAAGTTACTATCGACCGAGCTCATTCTTCTATGAAGCAGCCCCTTACTTTTAGGTGTTCAAATGCCCGCTTCCGAACCTCGGGAATTGCATGATCTATAACATACCAACGTGTGGGCAATCGCCTCCAAGTACGCATAAACAGTCAATATGAAGCATTTTACCAAGCTTTACGGTATACTCCATTGTATATGGAGGTCATGTATTGATACGATAGTGCATTTCGAAGGAATCTGATCGCAAAACGAGGATCTCTCCCAGCGGGTGGACTCGAACGCGTCCGGACCTTTACACTATCCTAAGCCACTTGCTTGGATCGTCCTTTGACCAAACCCCACGGCGAATGAGAACCAGGACGACGGCGGGGTATCCGACTTAAGCTAAAGTTCACGGCATAAGTAGCTGCAGTATGTCGACATACGTTCCTTACATACCAGCAACGATTATGCAAAATACTTGTGTCGCCGCCATTTGTTCCCGTCGTCCTTTGCCCATTAAATGTCTCCACCTGCCCGACGCTTACGCGATGACTGCCCCCTTTTGATCATTTTTATAGTTCGCTTTTGCAGCAGCGTATCCCGATTGAGAAAAAACCTTCCCTCGCTAGCTATTCGACCGTAGAGGCTAGTGCCAATCCCGGAACAATATCCGCCGCATCAAGTAACTGGCGTTAGGGCTGATACACTTTCCGCGTGGACGACCTGGTGCCCCGATTCTTCTTGAGCCAGGACGAAGGCTAATGCAAGAGCATTAATTCCCTCAAAAGCTTCGTCGTCTCCGTGGGTACGGAGCTTTCCGACGACGCATATATCTCACTCGGGAGGAAGGCAGCTGTCTTGTAAATTCTGCTTGACAGGAAGGTAGGCTTTGGGAGGAATGGCAACAAGTAACGTTTGGGTATATCAGGACAACGAACCTGCCCATGATAGTTTGGCGGTGTAAGGAATTGAGTTGGCCTCACTTCAAATGTTGATGAAGGAAGGATAAATGTGCTTTTTTAATCCCCAGATCTAGGGGTTTTATGAGCGTGTGTGGTGTACTTCGCGTTTTTGCATGGTCATACGCCCAGCAACTCCAATAGTATAAAAGCACAATAGTAAACCTTCAATTATACCTATGCAGATGCTACAGTCAATGGGGACTTGCTACGCTTCCCACAATGATTCAGCAAGTCAACCCCACAAGACAGCGGAGAGGAGAGTTCAGCAAAATCCTTCGGAGAGAAGAATTCCAGGATCAAATTGTGACAGCAAAGACTGGACTAAAAAGCGAAAACCAAATTCACCGCAAAAGGAACGGCTCTCTGCAGTTGGAAGGTCTTATTTTTCATCAAACGCTTCCACCTCGCCAACGGAACGACGTCGTCAGAAGAGCCCAGTTGTGCGGGGTAGAGCGGCATCTCTGTCCCCGCCTCCACCTCCACCTGGCCCAGCACCCGCATTCGCTTATGATGCAGGTCGAAGAGGAACTGATAGCACCCTGAACAACCGCCTGCCACGTGCATCACTCTCACAACCCTGTGGGCCACTAGATCGATCAGCGAGCGAGAGTAGTTTGAAGACGAAAAAAGGAAGAGCGACTCCAGACCTATCTGACGTATTCAAATATGATGGCGACCCTAGTGTTTTGGAAACACCGCCAGCCGCGGAACAAGTGGGAGGACCGATATCTATCTTGACCGACCCGGACGTCCGTGCATCGCTATACGGGCGATCCGGGAAAGTAGCATCCCGACCCATCACCCAATCACATATGCATACTCGTGTCTCAATGACTCTTGGCAAAGTGAAGTCAAAACCTCCCCCACTCAGGTTTGAGATGAAGCCTCGCCCGTCCGGCTTCAACAACGTGTTTGATAGTAACGGGGCGCGAGAGGTGCGGGAGCGCGCTGCAGACCAAGAGGAAGCGTCTGAAGTCTTTATCGACAGTGATGGCAAGCGAGATTCCGGGATTGGATTGCGGGAGGATGCCGCTGAGTCTTGCCCCCAAAACGACGATCATCCGCAGCCTAAAAGTCGTATTATTATTCATGAGAAACCCGCTATTGGGCGGCGGAATTCAAGTTCTTGTTCATCCGCCACTGGGCATTCGCAACAGGGTAGGTCTCACTCAAGCAGGTCTAGGTCACCGACACTGTCGAGGTCGCGATCGGCGTCTAGAACGAAAAGCGAACCACGGCAGCTGGAGCAGCTACGTGCGCGCTCACGATCAAAGTCTCGGTCTCAGTCCAGAAAACGAACGAGGAGTCGGTCTTCAGATGGTCAAAAGCATCGACATTGGGACCGCGTACGAGATCGGAGTGATAGTCGAAGTCGAAGGCGTAGACGTAGTGGGCAGTACTATGTACCCGATCGCCATAGGACTATGCGACATCATAGGAGCCCGCCAAGATCTAATGAGAGCGCCAATGCATCAAGATCTAAAAAGCCAAGATCAATATCGCTTCAGGCAGGAAAAGTATTAATTAAAGAACGAACGGTGGAGCGCGACGTTAAGGAAGGCTGGACGCCGATAGCCCCAGCGGATCCCGTTAAACCACGAAAGCTCAAGATAGGCCGAGGCGATGATGAAAAGAGACGACATACATCTAACAAACGGCGACGATCACCAAGAACGACCGAGAGGAGATGGTCTAAAGCGAGTAGTGAATCGATGGATGTCGTGGAGGGTGAACCTCACGAGTTGGGCAACAGCGAGAGTTATGATGAAGATCCTTCTGCAATGGAAGGGCAGGTAGATCAAGGAACCGAAGAGATGTTTCTGGGGGCCAGCGGATCTCTTACACCCGAACAAGTATGCCCAGTACTGCTGCCGGATGTAATTACACCAGTGGAGAGTGAACTGGAAACGGACGTTGAAGGACAAGCTTGTTCAGAATCTGACGGGTCAGCACTGAGTTGCGTCCGGGCGGATGATCCTGTGGCGGAAGTCGTGATGCCGGCAGAGACACATCCAACCACGCAAGTACCATCGCTCGTTTCAGAGACCCTGGACATACCTGAAGGCACGGAAGAGTGGTCATCAAGTGATGGCGGGCTGGTGGAAGACGATTACCGAGGTTTGGATGTTGTTGAAGAGGTAGGGTATGTACCTGTGTTGGGCGGAGTAGAGGAAGCCTTGGGATCGAGTATGAATGGGCTGGTGCCAAGAGGTATATATTCTGACAATCCGGAAATCATTGGTTAAAATTGCTCATATTAATTCTGGCCCCTTACCAAGACCCAACCGATCCGCTTCATCTCGTAAACCATCTCACTTCTGCTACAACATATCCCCCCATGGTGGCCCTCCATGTTCGTGGAACGAACAATGCCCGGGCAATTTTAGCAGGCACGCTTGTTTCTATCACACCGACCGCCACAATGCACCTAACTGCAGCACGAGAAACTACTATTCACATTGCCGACATACCTGATACACGGGACGATCTCGACAGTGTCGAGATGGATGATTTCGATCCTTTTGCCTTAATTGATGAGTTTTACGACGGAGAAGAAAAGAAGAAGACTGATGAAATTAAGATGAGGAGAGTTGTGATTGTTCGGAAAAGGGATATTGCCAATGTTTGGGTTGATGGGGAGAAAGTCGATGCTGGTGCGCTGCTGAGATGACTTGCTTTGAATCCGTTGCAGTGTGGTATACCCTGTTTGATAGTCGCACGAAACTACTCTGAGAAATAGATATTAGAATGGTAAATAGGATAGCGCTACGAGACAATAAATACATTGGTAGATGAGGCTTATATGGTTAACCCAACAGTTCGGAAATTGCGCAACTTCATTAAATGACAAGCCATCGCAAGCGACGGCCACCAGAACACCTATTATATTTCTATAAGCCTCGGCTTCTCGCTCCTTTCCTCATCTCTTACTCTTTTACAAAATAAATCGAAACAAAGAAACAACGAAAACTAAACAACTAACCAAATCTGTACACAGGGAAGGTGCAAACGAAACACGAAGAAATAGAAACAGAAGTCACCCAACAAGCGTCACGACCAAATTACTGGAGCGCTATAGCCTTTCCATCCCCAGCCAACATCCCCATCCGTTCGGTCATCCTCTCAACCTCTTCCAGTAGCCTCCGCGGAATACTTCATAGATTCAGTGAGCGAGAAAGAAAAAAGTGCCTCCAAAATGTCTACGCCCGTGTTCCTCATCGAAATGTCTATGCAAACAACCACAATCCCGTCACCGTCTATATCTATGAATTTCCAAAAAACAAGCCCGCTCTACCTATAGCTTCCTGCCGCAACCATAGTTGCCAAAGCCCCTCTCCCTCCGCCAGCTTCTTCATCAACCGTCTCAACAACGCTTACACTAATACCTCCAGCACTCCCTCGCCGTTTTCCGGTCCCCACCCCGATCTTGGCAGCCAGCGACTCTCCAGCTCCAATAATGCTGCCCGCCCAACTCTCCCGTCGTCTCTGTTTGTTCATGATGCTCTCAGGAAGCGGTGGGAGAGGAGGAACGCTGTCTTGAGAGTCAATGATAATGGGATCAATGTGTGCCAAGCTGCCTGGTACAGATCGATTACGACGTAAGACTCCACTAGACGCATCTCCTCCTGGTGATTGCGGAGCTGGCGTGGCTTGAGGCGTTTTGGATTGCTGTGGCTGCTGTCCGCCTCCAAATCTCTCTCGACTTGCCTCCAACCCTTCCCTCAGCTCTCCTAATTCGACCCACTCCCCAATCGCCTCTACTAGTGGCGCAACGATGAATTCGATAAAACTCTTTTGACTGCTACGAGGATCATTAGCTCGTTCGCCGTCACGATTACAGAAGGGAGAAATGGGGAGCCCAAGCTCCTTTTCTTTATCCCCTTGACAGAAAAATTCCTCGGTAATCCGTTGTATCCAGGTGGCATATATTGGCCATGATTTAGTGGGGTTAGACACGTCGGAACATTTCATGAGCCTGCAGAGGAAAGATGATATTCATTGGTCCGAAATACATCATCTATTAATAACCCAAACAGGAATGACTTACATTTGCATCAACAATGTCCGATCCTCTCTCGTCGTGAACGGGTCAAATCCACCACTGGTGAGGACTTTCTTCTTAAACATTGCCAACAGCGAGAAATGTTGCGCCAAATCTGTTGCCAGGACCATTTCTACTATGCTCTCTCGAAGGGCTCTCCATTCCTTCTTTCCCAATCCCCGTACAAAATCGCAGTCCTTTCTCCGCATGACCCCGAATGCTGATGCACAATGATGATTTTCCAAAACACTCTTGTCATTGTACAGAAGCGCTCGTGGATCTGAAGTAGCAATGAGAAAGTGATTATTCACCCCTGGATGGTCGTAATCGTGGATCGCGGCGGCAATGTAAAAGGAGAGGATCTCGAGATCAGAGAAGCAGCTTTTGATTCGGGGAAGGGAGATCAAGTAATGGATGCAGTGAAGCACATCGGTAGCGTGTATAGAATTATGGACTTTTGTATGAAACATATCAGTACATGTGACCGAATAGAAAGCTTAGCACGCAACTTACATGTCAATTGCGGATTGTAACCAGCTTCGACTGCATGCATGAAATTTAGAAACTTATCCACAGGGAGGCCCAGTCTCGGTAATAGTCCGCTTTGCACCACCAAATGATGCGATAAGACCAACAACGGATGCTGGCTTGTGGCTTCAACGAAATCGAAGATGGGAAAGTTATACTCGTTGGCACGGACAAGGAGAGAAACGGTACGGTCGGTATAAAAGTCTTCGACGTTGACTGGAACGAAAGAAGGAGAAGGAGGACTGCTTCCTGGAGCTCCGCCGGACTCTGTGTTGTCAAAAACCCAATGGGGGGGTCGCTTTGGCACCGAGCCAGACGACTCGGAAGTATTGTCGCCAGAAAAGTTCTTTCGTTGTGCCAGCTGGGTGAATAGCCATTTCTACATCAACAGATACCGGCAAATTTTAATATTCAGTCCAAATACTGCAGACGATAACAGACACATACCTCTTGCTCCGCATCCACTTCCACTTGCCCTCGCTTCACTTGCTGATCCAAGTCAGGTGCAAGCAAATTTGGCGCATTCAGGCAGGCCATAATCATGTTCAAGGTCTTAAGATCTTCTGCTCCAACTGAGGGACTTGCCATCAAGCACCGAAGTCCATAGATTGCCTTCTCCAGTGGGGAATCTAAATCCGCAATTCTCGACTCGAACCCTTTTTGCAGCCCCTTCAGCTGCTTCCGGAGCTTCACGTTGATACTCAAAAATCGCTGGTCGCTCAAATATTGCAGGCGCAGATTTCTCTCCACGTCATATGCGATGAAGCAGATGACAGTAGCCGCTAGACACACTGCTACGCTTGCAAAGGGGAATTCAGTGTCGGAAATAGGACTTGCAGTCCCCTCGTCTTTGTTCCGCGCACTGCCGATGCCAAATATTACGAGCCACAACGGTACGGCCACCAAGCACACTCCAACCAACGTATGCACAAATCGCAACCGACAAAAGAAAACGTTAGCAACTAGTACGAATATGTACAGAGGGGCGGTGAGGGAGCTAGTATATCGGCTTTCGGGCCAAATGAAGAAGCGCCCACAGATAATAATGGGGCCCATGAGCCACAAGAAGAGAAGGGATACCGAATGTATGTGCTTCGAAAGAGTGTCCTTCCTCACCGTACACGATACCAGTGTGAGAAGGACCATAGGAATTATCCCGAGTAGGCCAACCAAGATGAAATCAGACAATGGAGTGCTGAAGCCTCGGGGTTGTGAATATCGTGTTATGAGGATGATTTGAAGAATAAAAGTGACAGCAACGGCGACCATGGTAAATTTTCTCCACATATGCAGTGTTCGATCCAGAAAGTATCGCTTGTAGGTGCTTTCCACATCCGGATCATGGAACGTGAGGGTAAGTCGCGAAAAGGAATTTGACACAGCGCTGAGATGTGCGTCCATGACATTTAATAGGGTGGCCTCTCCAAATGGAAAAGATTCTAGAGTTGGCGACATCACTGGTCCCCCAAGCCCAGGTGTCATCAGCCCTGCCGTCACATCCAACTGTCCCGAAGTCGTCGATTGTGAGCGTGGTTTTACATTAAAGTAATCCGTTGGTGCACGATCCCCCGTGTGATCGTCTGCAAAATGTTTATTTCGCAGTCGTCGTAGTACAACATCCCATATTTTCATGGAACTCAGAGCACCAGCAGCGGCCCGTCCAGACGTCCGTATTGGGCTTGACGGATGAGAATGGAGCGGTTCTACTGATCCCCGTCCATCGACATCTGTGCGACTGTCTTTGTCGGACATGACTGACAGTCGACGGGTAGCGAGATCTCTGGCAGCAGCAATGTCATTTACGCTGTTATACGATGCTCGTCTGGAATTCCTATGACTAGCACGGGACGGTAAGCTCACAACTGAGGAGCGTCGGCTGGATACGACAGGTAATGGTGGGAAGCGGTATGCGTCCGGAGCAGAAGCAGACGCCGGGAAGGGGAGGGAGTTGCCGCTGTCTCGAAGACGTCGTGGAGATGGTGACGGCGACTCCTGCAGCGGCAAGGTCAATATTGTTTGTTCCTTTACTGAAGACATTCGGCGGTGACGGCAAGACTCTGTTCTGGCCGAATCACCATGCGTTATATCCCTCCACCAACCCGGACGACAAACGGTTTGTTGACACAAAACAGCGAGAGAAATCCCTTGCCCCCTTCACCGTCCCTTTGCTCGCCAAAAGGACGGGTTGGGGCACGTTGAAAAACAAAAGAGCCACAAGAGTGAGATCCCAAGCGCTAACAAAAGAGTACAGGCTCTCGCTGGGTCCAGTTGCGTGTGTTCGATGGATGCGCGGGATCGTCAACTGTTCGCAGTTTGGAGAGCGGAGGAAACGAATCTCGTCAAGAAAACGTCTTGTTGGCACCAATGTACAAGACCCTCCTAAGAGATGGAGGAATGCAAGTAGGTGCGTGGGAATTGTCTCTGTATTTACAAGGATGCTCCCTTTGGAACAGATCCAAATGATTTCGCAATGAGCGAACGAGGCTGCAACCTACGCCACTGACAAAAGCCGACAAGTGGCTGATTCCAGGTGGGTGGGAAATGACCTGAAGGGATGATGGGGCGGAAGCGATGATCGAGAACGGAGAGAGATGGGAGTTGTCTGCAGCCACCAAAAACCTTTTGAACTTGCTGTTAGCAAAAAAGTTCAAAAGAACTCGGCAAGTTGAAAACGAGAAAAACTTTTTGATCGCGCAGAAAACGCGTGGGCGGATCCGAAACAAAACTTTTTTTTAGGGAGGGATTTCCAATGAAGAAGCATTTCAAAAGACTGCGAAACTTATGCAACGAACATCTCTTATGCAACGGTTTCATTCATCCTCGCGCTTGCTTTCTACCACCATGTCCCCAACACCATTCAACACTATAAAAGGTCTATATGCTTGCTCAAAAAGATTGGATCGGTTGGTAACGCCGCTCAGCACAAGAACTGTTGAAAAGAGAGAGAAAAACTAGCATCAAAAACCATAATAAAAATACAAGAGATCGTATGATAGCCTAGTTATTATACCTGGATCGATCTGAGCATAGACGCCCGCCAAAATGTCAGTGTCCATGCGATCCCCAATAATGCAGGTTTCGTCTTTGTTGGTGCCCAGAATGCTTGCAGCATATCTTGATGTCAAAAGCATCAACAATTTGATGTACCATAACCGTTTGCGCTCATGCATAATTACCGCATCATCAATGCACTTGGCTTTCCACAATAGAAAGCCTTTCGACCAGATGCCAGTTCCACGGCCGCGCAAAAGGCACCCGTTGCAGGCACAATGCCCGCATCACTTGGGCCATTAACATCGGGATTCGTCCCAATCAATTTGGCACCACGGGCGACGAGATTCACTGCGCGGGTGATCTTGTTGGAATTGCTTATTTAAAATTTCTTTTTCTCAAACAAATTTGCCCAACACTCACCTTTTCAAAATTGTGACTGTTTCCTTCCCCAATCACCACGTAATCTGGGTTCTACAAATGTGTCAGTGCAAAACATTTTGAACGTTTTGAACAAGTTGAACGCACCGAATCATTCATTGTAAACCCAGCTTCGTACAAAGCATACGTGAGCCCTGGTTCGCCAATGACATACACAGTTCCTCCATGTGGTTTTTGGGATTGTAGGAATTTGGCAGTGGCGATGGCGGACGTGTAGAAATGCTCTTCTGATACGGCGAGCCCCAGGCGAGCGAGCTTTTGGGAAAGTTCGCGCGGAGTAGGTGCAGAATTGTTGGTCTATCAAACAACGCACATGCGGCGCATCAGCAAACATACATAAACCTTCGTACACGAGAGTAAACTCACCAAGAAGAGGAATTTTTTGTTTTCCTTCAATAGCCAGGAAATAAATTCCTTGACTCCTGGATACGGGCTAGGTTAAGAGTGCACTGGCCAAACGGATTTTCCACAGATGGCATTACTTACCAGGTAGCAGCAAATTCCCATGGTATATAACACCATCCATATCGCATATGAACCCCTAATGCACGAGATAGAAAATTAGCAAATATTCGCAGGAACACTACGCCAACAGTCCGGGCACCTTCTTTTCTTGTATTTTATGCAGCCTTGCTTCATACTCATCAGGAGAGAGTTCTGAAAGAATAGCGAGGTCCGTGCGTGAAAAAGTTGGTATAGATGCCATGATGTTTGGAAAGTTTAAGGAATTCTTCACCTCCAAGCAATCGATGAACTGAGGCCATCGGGGGCATCGCTGACTCATTACTGCGCACTCATTCGAGCCGGTTCGTGGATGCCTTTCTGACGCTTTTGGGGAGATGCAAGTCTCTTGGCACATTTTCCAGCTTTGTTCCGTAGGTTTAGATAGTAAAGAGCATTGTGGGGGATGCACGATACCGAGTCCCACGCTTGTTGCGCTCATAGTCAAAGCATCGCCGAAGTCGGTGTTAGCGGGCAGGAGCAGCGCTCGTAGGCTAGTGCCTCAGTCACAACGTTAAACATGTAACACCTACATTGGTCCAGACGTTTGCAAACGTATTTAAGTCAAATTCGGAGTTCTTTCTTCTGTCACTCTCAATGGTATTGGACTCTACATTTGGTGGTCGCCGGGAATGGCATTTTCTCGTGAGTGGAAGAAGTGGGTCTTGCTTGGGCCAAACCATATGGACCTGGTGAAAAGCGTCAAATCAAGCTGGAATACATTATCTCTCATTCTGTATGTGGCCAACCCACGATGCAGTACTCACTTCTTGCAGGTATCGGTTTTTTCTTTGACGTTCCTGATCAAGGCCAACCCGCGCGGCTTCATGCAATCACTGATCAACTAGCTCCCACGCAGTGTTAGTCTTCGTGGATGTTTGACACTATGTATGCACCGAATTTCAGATATTAATGTAGGCATACGTAGGACTTCCCTGTTGTTCCTATGACTTTGAATCTCGGTCTCAGGTGCTTGCCGTGTGAACCCGATACCTGTGGCCAATAGTTTTCGTAGATGGGGAATAATGGCGATGGCAGCAAGACCACAAAATAGCGCCTTGATATCCGTCGCATCTGATATGTGTGGCCGCCAATTTCATGTTATTTTAGGTCAGGGCTAGGTTTATAGCACCAGCGTAGTTTAAGCCTCAAATGTAGTTTGAAGTGGTCGAGGACAGTGTAGTGGGGAACACAATCTTGCGCCGCTGAACTCGCATATACACCCTGGTGGTCCATGGGGATTCACATGCTCAGAAAGCTGCTATGAGATGCAGCCTTCTGGGTTGAAGTTAAAGGCAAGGGCTGTTTTACGACTTCCGATGTACGCCAAGTTCATCCTTGCCATCAGAGTTTGTTCACACTTATCGAACACTGGTGATCGCAAGGGATGACTTCCGAAGATCAGTGGAAAAGGCTTCATTACTGAACCTAGTGAAAACTTTGATCGATGATTCTATTCGAAAGGGTAAGGATCCGTATTTGACAGACTCGTTCTGGTTGGGAATACAGAAATTTGGGTATTGAAGTTATTCCAGATTCAACCGAGGCTACAAGTACAACCATGATAAAAAATACGTCTACATTGCTTTAGAACAAACCCAGGTGGACACGGGCAAAGGCATACCTCGCTTTGATGTTGCAGTACATGTTAAAATCATGAACTTTGAAGGAAAGACGTATGCCGGAATAAAACGTTTTCAATAATAAGGCGGTAAATCGGGCATCAGTTGTAATACCGCTGGGTAGTATTCGACCTAGCTTGTCGCGGCTTGATCCGACTACTTGCTTCAGTAGCTCTGAATCCTGGTGAAGAAATTCTCAATAGGACCGCCAAGTGCGAAGAATGTCGCCAATCAAGTGTGGGCCTATAGGTAACTCGTAAAGGTTGGCACCTATGGAACCTGTAGGAATGATATATCAGTCGGCAGACATGATGATGGCAACAATCTAGGCAGGCTATCCTCGCAGATCCTTTCTATGGGGTTCGCCAAAAACATCAACTCTGTCGTGTATGGGCGCGACTTGGCTCCCGTTTTTGATATACTAGTATATCAGCCCTCGAAAACGTTTTGATTGCCAATCTTCAAAAAAAGGAGATGCAAGACCATTGTTAAACATCGTAGACGCACTCTCCATTGCATTCGTGATGTATGTGCGTGATGCTTTATTGAAGCGTTACAGACGAAGGTTATCCCCTATCAGTGAGTAAACATGAATACTTCAAGTATTGCAAACTATTAATGATTTTATACATAGAGCCGATACGTCAGCTCTTGAGTATCGTGGTCTTTAGCGCAATTCCGACAACATTCAGCTCTTGTTAACATTGCAAAGGGTGATCGCAAAATAGGCCACCATGCGCGGACATTGCCTTAAATGTTTGCAGCACCATTGGTAGGGAGGTAGACTTTGCCTATCTGGCTGAATATCTTGGCTTTAAGGAAACCTACCTTCCGCACATCTTCCGACATCTTGCCAAGTCTGGTATTTCCGCTGCAGCAGGTCGATCCATTCCATATCATGCTAGTCTTGCTGGAGAAGAAAAGGATTCGGAACTTGGTGTGAAAAGAGTATCATTGCTGTTGGCTGAAGTGAAGAACTCATTGGGGCAAATATAGCATGACTAACTCTGAAAAAAGTATTGTGTACAAACAAAAGAGACGGCTCAGTAGTATGCCACATGTGTATATATCAGATATCCCCCTCTTTTTGAATACAGCTATGCAATACCGCTGGGAACATACTGTGAGATCTGACTGGGAACAGCCCTATAATCACAGGTCAGAAAACTATCTATGAAAGTATAAGGATTTGCCCTGTACGTGACTATACATTGTACTCCAATAGAATTGATGCATCAAACATTGCACGCATTAATCAATGAACATTTGGTACTCATTTATTGGTATTTCAATTTACTGTACAGCAGCTACAGCTGCATCACTGTCAACCCTAACGCACGGCACATCTGGACGCACAACGGCATTCACCATTTGTGCAGCTTTGACCAATATTTCACGGGACACCTCCTCCAACTCTGCAGTGGAAGCAGTGGCTGAAGACGGGTTGCTAGTCTCTGCCAGGTTAAGGTAATCTGGATAAGCAACGACAAGGCTGCGTGCTTGCGCGGCCGTACAGGGAGCAACTGTTACTGGGGTTTCCCACAGAACCGTATGTCCATCAGCAACCTCAATGGTAACGCGAGCCATGTGAGACACTTGGAATGTGCCTTTTGATAGTTTTGTGGGTCAGGACAGTCAGGAAATGACAACCAAAATCATGACGAAGAACTCACCCCAGGTGCCGGATGGGTTCACCTGCACACTGCTTTGGACAATCCCAGTGGTATCTCCCGTAGACATTTTTCGATCAATCTGCGCTTTTCCGTTCATTTTGCTCCCCGGTGTAGGCAAAGCTGGACTCATTGTCGGAAGCTGAATCTTCAGTTCATGCCCGTGTTCCAAATTTTCTCCATCAATATCAATGCCGAAAATTTCGACCATTCCACCGCCAACGTCACGATCGATCAAGGTCGAATCCTTACTACGACGACGAAGCTTCAAGTCAAAACCGCCGCGGTGAGGAGCTACTGCGGCGGCTGCCGGCGTGTGTGCCACTTGATAGGTTTGGATTGAAGCTTCTTCAAAAAGTTTAAAGGTGGCCCGTCGGATAAAAGGCGCTGGGGCTAAGCGTTTGTTGGAAGTCCGCATAGCTGCAGCTTGAGTAGTAGGCTCAGATGCAGTAGGGTTTGCCCCACCATCGTTGCGTGGGTGAAGTGCAGCTTTCAAAAAGACCGTAGTGAATTCATTAGGAGAAAAAATCTGAGACCCGAGGCTGATGGACCAGTCGAGCTCTTCTGTAGATCCACTCCAGGTTTGCGGTTGAGGGTTTAGAAGCTGGAAACCCATCGTTACAAGGTTAAAATACTGGAACAAGCAAATGCAAGGGGAATGGATAGCTGTCAATCATTACCTTTTTAACCTGGCCGACATCGTAGAAAGGCACAGGCACATCGTACTCCATTTTCACATTTCTGGCATCCAAGACGTTTTTAAATCCATGCGGACGGCCTTGTACATCGACACGCAAACGGTAGCGGGAAAATGCATTGTATCTATAATTGGATTGATATTAAAATCCATCGGAAAATCGCGAAATTAACTATACTTTTACTTTACCTTCCGCGTTCGACTTCACAGGTAGGAGGCAACGCTGAACCAAATTCAAAACGGAAAGGTAAATCGACGGGTTCACCTTCTTTGATGACAACGCCATTAGCTCCATGCGTAGTCTGAGGAATTATTTCCAGATCTTTGTTCTGAGTAAACGATAGACAATGGTATTCAATAACTAAATGCTTTTACAATCCAAGATAAATGATCGGTTCCGTCTTACCAAATGCACAATTCCATTCCACTTTGCATCTCGACTTCCCGAACTACCTAAAGCAGCCAGCAAATCGCTCTCGCTCCTCGTTCCGACGAACGTGCCGACAGCGACATTCAGAGTAATTTTAATGCTGGTAGCAGTGAAAGACGCCTTATGCTTTCCTTCCGCTTTGGAGTCGGGGATGTGGTCGGGATGGGATCCAGCAACAAGACGCACAACGCCTTCGATGGCCCACGAGCCAACGTTATTGTACCCCGTCACAAGGGAGGGTGATGGGACGAGTGGGTGAATCGAAATGGCCACCATTCTGAATGAATATTTCAAAGTCGTATGTGTTCTGAATTCGAGCGAGACCGTCTTATATATCTTTTTATCGCGGAGTTTCTGATTACATGACGCGCTTTGGCAAGTTCGAGGTTTTGGATGTCGTCATTTTCCAAGGATCAAAGCCTCACATGCATCGTTTAATCACAATGAACCCCTAAGCTCGTTATTGGAATTTCAAGGGTCGAGATGTCAAGGAGAAACGCATGCAGCAGACAAGAGATACAATGGTTACAATTTGCAATATGCTTCCTTAACAGAGGAAGAATATCTTGAAAAGAAAAACAGAGGCATCTCGGAATACAGTAGACATGAGCAAGTCCATCCATTTCTAAATGCGTAGGCAGAATCAGTACATACATGTTACATCAAAAAAGCCATGTTTTTACATCAAAGGAACAGTAGCCTATATAAATGTATACACTCGATTATAGTTATCTGGACGCAATGTCCGTCGCGGAGTGCGATGAAATGAGGGTAGAAATAACGATGACTTCGTTGAACAAGCAAGGATAAATACAATCAAACTGTTATCTACTGCCTTATGCATGATTCTGACATGACCCCTATGCGACAGATTTTTGTACATTCGATACCGATTAGCAACTAGCTCGCATCATGAAATATGTAACTCAAGCAAACGCAATCACCCAAAGATGTACAAATCATATCGCAGTTATAATTATAGGACATATACACCCTTACGGATCCTAATGGAACGTCTGAATATAAACATCTGTAAAGATATTTGATAACTATCCAGAAGGACACACACACATTGACCTCCACGTACCGGGTTACATGGACCTAAGTATCACATTGAATTCATCACGGTTGTCAAGAAGATATTAGAATGCTTTTGTCACAAATGTGCCCCAATCCGTTCGTTGCCTAAAGACAACCATTACAAAGTCCAAGTCCGTCTGCAAAGATTCCAATGGGAAAACAAGCTGCGAATATCTTACCAGGATGAAGCTTCCTTATGGTCGTCTGGGCAGAAGCGGGGGTGACATTATTTGTTTGGCGAGGTCATTTTCCTTTGCATCGTAGAACCGTCGATTTTTTGGTGACGTAGCAGTTCCGGTGACAGCTTTTCTTATGGTCGCTGACAGGAACTTTCTCTTCCACATTTCTTACACAGAAGAAACCTGTAGTCTACTACCGAGCATACTTGGATATTTACAAGGACTAGAGTCCAGTCAGCCTCAATCGAAAAACTTTCCTTGAGTGATCAGGCACGTCGCTATAAAATTACGTTCTCATGTTACTTTTGCAAAGAGTAAACTAGAAGCAAAGCTAGTCGCTGCAATGACGGCGACGTTCCTTTCCAGCATGTATATGCTCATAGGTCTGTCCTCAAGCGCGAAGGAGAACCTTTTGATACAGAAATTGAGACAACACGAATACTTTATTTACTAATACGTCTATTCTACATCTAACCGCCTCTGGTCATGCTGCGCCGCAATTTCCCGCAACAGTTGGGCATTCGCCGCACCCGTTGCATCCACCAATTGTGAAAACAGGGATTCTGGTCGTGCCAGCAAGTTGTGTGGGCTATCAAATTCAGCTCTACATCCATTGTCCAGGACCAACACGCGATCAAAGTCGGCGATGGTATTGAGCCGATGTGCAATGCTCAGTACTGTAGCGTTGGCAAAGTGGGTTTTAATGGAGCGTTGAATCAGTTGGTCGGCTTGGGCGTCAACAGAAGCAGTCGCTTCATCCTATTCGAAAAGTTAGATACACGCAATAAAGTAGTTCTAGCATTCTTTTCAATCTTACCATGACCAAAATGATCGGCTTCATGAGAATTGCACGACCGAGGCATATCAACTGTCGTTGCCCGACCGATAAATTCTCGCCGTTTTCTGTTACAGGAGACTCGAGTTTATCTGGCAACGAGGATACGTAAGTTTTTAGGTTGATACGTTCCAGCGTCTCCCAGATCTCAGCGTCAGAGAATTGATTTTCAACATCTAGGTTGCTGCGGATGGTGCCCGTGAACAAGACGGGTTCTTGGGGAATTATTTGCATGCGGCTACGGAGGGTTTTGAGCCCGAGTTTGGCGATATCTGGAGCAATTGATCAGTCAAGCGGGTTCAGCGAAGAACCAGGCAGTATTATCATCATACCTTGTCCATCTATTGAAATTGACCCTTTCGATAGCTCCACAACTCTGAACAGGGCGGTCAACAAGGTTGATTTTCCAGAGCCCGTTCGACCCACAATTCCAATCTTCTCTCCTGGCGAAATCTCTAGCGAAAGGTCGCGGATGACTGGATGCTCGGGTCGCGAAGGGTATCGAAGCTCAATGTCGCGAATGGCTATCTCGCCGCCTTTTGGCCAAGCCTCGCATGGTGGATCGCTGTCCTTGATTGCGGGCGCTTCTTCCGGAAGCTCCGTCGCGTATTCTTGCAGACGCTCGACAGAGTTAAGCTGATAAAAATGGTGTGAGAATGTGCCAAAAAATACAGCTTGCACGCATTAAACGTACATTGGATTCCAGCAATGCAAAAGAACGAAGGATCATGTTGATATACTGGGTTAATGGAACTGCATAGGTAAAGGCCAAGCCGATTAAAGTGCCTGCAACTACTTTTGTCACACCGAGCATAGCGAGAATGAAAACAATCAAGGAGGTGAATAATTCTAGGCGTATAGTAATCCATAGCTGGGCGATCATCATTAGGAAATATGGCGCATTACTCAAGTCCATGAGCATTCGTTGACGCTTGACGAAGCGTTCCTCGGCTTTATACGCTCGAATGGTTGGAATACCAGTGAGCGATTCGCTTATTTGTGAGAATAGCGGCGATCGCTGGTTGCTGTCAAGGCGCTTCAGTTCACGGAAGGAAGATCGGTAAAAACGGAGAATGTAGTAATAGAGGGCAGAAATAGGGGTGAAGAAAACTAAAAAGTAGAGCAAACATTAGGAATGGTGTGTATGGCAGGAAGGATGACTGACTGCGACGTACGGAGCATATATGGTGAGACAACGCTAAGCAAGACGATGGTTCCCAAAATGTGGGCAATGCTGATGAGTGTCAAGAGAACATCCGCCCACAATCGCCGGTCAATAGCATCCACATCTTTTGAAAAGCGGTTCAATATTCGCCCCACAGGCTGACTATCGAAGAAGCCCATCGGTGCCTGAAGCAAGCGCTTGAAAGCGGCTCGGTGAATCTTCTTCGCTACCTTGTAATTTCCGTAAAACAAAATAGCGTTCACGCTGACTGGAAGGGGACCAGAAGTTATGATTGTAGCTAAAAATCACAATGTAAAGAAGAAACGAGACATACCTGTCATTATTGCCAATGCCGCACCGAGAAGTCCATATCCCAGCAGATACCCATCGGATTCCCACGCAAACTTCCTTTCTGCCCACCATGTCAACCAATAGTTGGTCATAATGGATGAGAGCTGCAGCAGAGCGAGCATCGCAATGGTTGCGCCAGCCCACCACCCGCCGCCGGCCGCCACGATATATGCCTTGTACGTTTTCCACCGGATCGCACCAATGACGCGATCTTCCGCTACAATCAAGCCGCCTGCTTCTTTTCTGCTCTCGCTGCTGGCGTCCTTCACCTCAGTTACTTTATTTGACTCTTCCTCTTCTTCGGACGTGTCATCCAACTGGTAATCTTTCATCATCTCCGTAAAGTGACCACCGGATGCAACTAGCCCTTCGAACGTGCCCTGCTCCACTACGACTCCGTCTTCCAGAACGATGATCTTATCGACGTTTTGGAGAAGATGCAAATGATGCGTGACCAGCACGCGGGTTTTACCGGCAAGTGCGCCTTTTATGCAATCAATATACACGGCTTGACCGACCTGAGCGTCCAAGGCGCTGATGGGATCGTCGAGGAGATAGATATCGCAATTTTCGTAGACAGCGCGAGCTATTTTGATTTAACATGAGTATCGAAGATATCGGGGAACCGCTAGACCCTGTGGCACTAGTACTTACCTAAAGCCACTCGGGCCTTTTGTCCGCCACTCAAGTTGACTCCTTTCTCTCCAATTTCGGTATCGATTCCGGTAGGGAGTTGATGAAGGTCGGCTTCAAGCCCGCATACCTGGACTACATTTTGCAGGCGCTTTTCGTCATATGGCTGACCAAATAGAATGTTGGCTTTCAGGGTTTCGGTTTGGATCCACGGCTGCTGGGTACAATATGCGACTGTTCCTCGGACATGTACCTACAGGAAGACACGAAAAAATAAGGAATCGGTTGTTTACAAATACAGCGGGTTGTAGACTGCGTCAATTTACCTTGCCATCGAGCTTTGACATTTCTCCTATAATCGCTGACAGCAAAGAACTCTTTCCTGAGCCTACCGAACCGACGACAGCCGTCAAAGATCCTCGTTCGATCGTGAGGTTCAGGTTCCGGAAGAGTGGTAGGGTTTCTGTGGGCTGATCGTCCGTTGATGACTTCGACTCTGGGGGCACCAAGGTCATTGAACTGTCGGCTGGTTCGAGGTCGCCATGATTTGGTGAAGCATCTCTTTCTTTTGTGTCCTGCCTCTTTTTGCTCCTCTTTGACCCTTTCTTCTTTGCCTCATCTACCTTTACAGTTTCCCACTTGAACGTCGCATCAGATATCGTGACGGCTTCCGGGTGATCACCACCATTAGAGCTGATAGGCGCAATCGCTAAAGGTTGTGTTTCCGAAGTGACAAGGTACTCTGCGACACGGCCCCAAGAAACTATTGCCATTATAAGATTGCTACAGGTATGTTGATGTTAGGAAACACACCATATGGAGCCAAAACTTTATAGCACAGAACTCACGTCGCACTCTGCGGAAGGTCCAACATCGGTGCAAATAGTATATTGAACAGAATGAGGGCAGGAAAGACCACTGTGGGATCCAAAAAGCCGTTCACAGAGCTGTACACCACAAAGGCCACGATGGGCATGATGATGGGCGTCAGCTGTCCAATGGATATGAATCCGAGGAACGAAACGTAATTGCCCTTCAGAGCAGCGACCTGTCTCTCGCGCAATGCAGAAACCTTTTTCAAAAAGAAGTCCTCCCAGGCTCGGAGCTTGATAATCTTGATAGCTGTTAAACACTTTAGCAATCCACGTATGTACCAGCGTTCAATAAGCAGGTTAGGCAGAGACATACCATATAAAGACTCCCTAACACCCTTTAGGCGAGCATCGCCTGCTGCCAAAATTTTAACTTGATACTTTTTGGAAAAGATCATAGCGGGTATCTGCAACAGGAACAGGCCTATCATGGCTCCGACCCCAGCCCACACTGTTGCCCCCAATAGACGAACGAGAAGAATGATGGCCACAGCGATTTGGATTGGTGATGTAATGAGCATGTTCATGAAAAACAAGTTAAAGCTGATGGTTTCAGCATCCACGTTGATCATATTCATAATCTTTCCCTGCGAAAATTTCTGTAACAATCAAGGGAACCAAAAGTTAGCATACATCCCAGCAAATGTGAGCACAGGTCCACAGGTTTTGAGGTCCCAGAACGTACCTGTGCAGACTGCCCACTCAACCGCAGGCTCTTCTCATAGATAGCGCCGATTAAGACGGTTCTTACGTCCATCATTACTGTTCTCACGAGTTGTTCAGATACGACACGACATAGAGTTGTGGATACTTGAAGCCCCAGAACGCAGAAGGCAATGCCTATTCCACTATGGATCCATAGATCTTCGCGCCGAGAAGATTCAACCGGCTGTACGTAAAGAAGGAGCTGTTGGATAAAAATGGGGATTGCAAGCTCACTGCACACTGAGAGGACAGCAAAAGTGACGGATATGAACCTAAGTGGAAAGTTGTAAAGTTTGAGAGGAATGGACAATCTTTTCATCATAACTGCGAGTCGCACATACCAAGGGAGGAAGAAGGCCTTTAGCATAAACCTGAATGGATGTGGACTTGGTTTGGTTTTGTCGTCCAAATATGTAGCCAAGGCATGCCAAAATGGTTCCAAAACATGAGATACAACGCTCGCTTGGTTCTTTTTGTTGACATTGTAAAGATCCTGTCAATGCTCGCATTGTTAGCAATTTACGTTAACCGAGAACAAAATATTACAGTGCAACTCACCTCTGGTTGGAGAGCCTTACGGTACCCCAGCTTCATTAAAGGAGTAAGCCATGTCATAAAAGCTTTATCAAAAATATTGGACGGATTCTATGGATGTCCGTCAATACATTAACCGAACGTCTTTTTGTAAATAACATTATATCCTACAATTTCTTTCTGTGTATTATCATCAACATTAACTTCTTCCACCTTGAAACCCTTCTCCACCGGATGCGTTTGCTCATTGTAGCCTGCCATGATAATACGTGGCCGCCTATTGAAATATCCACCAGGATTGTTGTCCAAGGCGGTCTTTTAAAAAGGAGCTTAAGAAACCCCATGTTCGCCAGGTCATCTAAATAAAAGGTCGTGGGGAGGTGGAGAGGTCACTTTGTCTTGCTGGCCCATGGTTGTCTAACAAAGTTGCCATAATTTTCATAAGTTGTCCGCTTCCGCGCGTCTATTATTGAAGCTGACTGGCCATGAAACTGGGAAAAAGGTCACGAAAATTAAGGTGCAGAAAGTGTTCCTTTTCATTTTGTGCAATCTGATCATAAAGTGCAAGAAAAACTGTTGAACAACGTTAAGCAAAAAGCGTTGTCCACGTCACGGAAAATTGCTGATCGGCCGTGGTGAAGGAGGAGTGTCAAAAGAAAGATAGTTGACAGATAGTGAGTGCACAGAGGGGGGGCCACTAGCACGTCAGTTTGTGCGTTCGTCCTTTGGATTCTTCCACCAAGCAGGCAGCTCAAGATTGTGGGTTCGGACTACTGCACGCTGGTGCATTCTTGATGGAACAATTGACAATTGCCCAAACAATCCATTAAATAAAAAAATGAGTAAATCCTTTTGGGTTGATCTTTTAGGTTTTTTACGTTTTTCGCGCCGCTTTGAATCTGTGGGCTACTCCTTTGAATGGCCATTGACGAACAAGAACATTGGGTATAGATCTAGTTTTTGAGTGCAGATAAATTGAGAATGTTCTATATGCTTAAATATACAGTATTGAATCAACCCATCACAAGCTCGTCCAAAGATGTTTCCTTAAAGTCTATGACCCATTTATCTATATTCTCCCTGTTAATTGCTTCAGTTTCATCCATATTCGGCACCATACCCAAGGATTCTCGCATCGCTTGCGCTGATGCTCCGGGTGCAGTGGTCGCAACAGTGATGCGACTATACGGTGAAATTAGATATTTGCCTCATATACTGTCATGCAAACCCATTATACTCACCGGTCTACGTCAAAAAATCGCATGAAATAGTCTGCGTAAACCCTACGCAAGTCATCCCGGGTAACAGCATAGAGTCTTTGATGGAAGGCTTCCTCTTCCTCAAGCGTTTTGAAACCCTATCCACAGATCTAGTTAGTACTTGTACTTGTACCAACAATGGAATCAAAAGACAAGGGAATGCATACCCTAAGGACCGCCCGTAAAGCGGAGACAACTACACCTCCACTCGTAGCTCTTGATGAAGCTGCCTTGTACGCAACTGAGGCCCTTGCAGTCTCGAGGTGAAACTGGCTACAAATGTCATCAAATCCAACCGGTGTTCCCAGTTTCGTCAAAATACTATAGAATGCAAGGAGTGCACGCCGTGGCTCTGAGGATTCGTAGAGCTCAAAAGACAGTTGACCCGTCCAAAGTGAAATGTGAACAGATGCGTCATATGCGTATCTAAACGAGGTGGCGGTGATTAGTGGCCGTCGTATAAAAGAGTTACGGGCGCCGTTTTACCCTTTTCCACGGATGGCAGTGTATAATGGTCCTTCCAACCGGGTCAAAAGCTCAGCCAACAGTGTCACTGAGACAGTCCCATAAAATTAACACAATCAAATGCGTGCATAAAATAGAAGGATACTGATATCACACATACCAGCAAAGTAGTCAGGATGAGGATGAGGTTGCAGTACGTCGCAAGGTACGATCTGCGAGAAGAAGGTAGTATTGACGCCAGGTATTGGAACAAGCACAGCGTTTCCAAACGTTCGGTCTGCCAACGCAGCGTCATATGCTTTGCGAGGAAAGGGAAAAGCAGATTGGGTCTCCGGAGCAGTGGATACCCCATTCTCCCGCTTTGAAGCCTTGCTAGACACCAGTGCTGAGTGCTTTTGCACCTCCTCGTCCCAGATCTGTGCGACTTCCCTGACAAGGGCATCAGCACCTCGTGCGTTGGCGACGGGAACCGCAATTTGCGTAAACCCTGGGCCTTTGGCGACGCCCGCCTTGAGCAGGCACTCTTTTACTTTGCCCAGCCCTTCCAAAACAACGTCCACCTTGCCTTCCTTGCAGTTTCGGACCACGTCCTTTAAAAACCCTTCCTGCCTAAAAATACTAATGGCACCGTCGTTCCTTTGCGCATTCTTAGCCTTTGATCCAACGGGCATTGTAATTCTTCCCGATACGGCCGCCAACATGTCTGGTCCATCGCGTTTGACTTCAACAATCTCACTGAGCAAATTCTTAGCGGTCGTCAAAACTCGCTCCTCGGTGAACGTCGCAAAAATTAGCGCCTGGCATAAGAACCTGATCATATGCTCCCATTTCGAATTTTCGGCACTTGCGGAAATCATAAACACCTCGCTCAGCCAGCTAGCGCTCCAGAGGTCATTCCCGAATCCAAGGGCAGCCTCGTAAGAAACGAAAAGATCGGCCGATTTGCGGACCACTTCTCTATAATCCATCGTAATGCTTTCTCCTTTAGGTCCTGGAAGAACCAACGGCGTCTGGAAAATAAGCTCTTGAAACAGGACCAAATATGGGCGCAAGTCATCTGGCAGGTCATTTGTATTAAATGCCAACCTCAGGTGAACAAACACAGTTTCGGTTTGGACCACCTGGCAAGTCTCAAATGGTCTTGATGTCCCACCCGGTGAATTCGGAAACAGGAGGATTTCCATCTCGCCTTTCAACCGGGCGGCTTTGGTAACGTCTGGAACCGGGGGCATTTTGACAACCAATTCCTCCGGAAGGTTCACTTTGTTCTCGTTCACAGCTGCTTCCACCTTTGCCTTTAATATCTCCAGTCCTGCTGGTCCAATTGCCTCCACCCGTTCCCTCTGCTCCTCTGCCTCCCTGCGAGAGTGCTCTTCAGCCAACTCACGATCGGGTATCATTTTCACTTCAACCATCGGAGCATCGATCAACCATCGACGTGCCAGGTCCGACCAAAAACTCATAGGCATAGCACCAAGTTCATTCACAATAGACAAAATCTTCGCGCGCGTACCGATGACAGGGACACCACCTTCTGCTCTAGTGTCGTTTAAAGTTGATCCTGATGCAAGGAAATGTCTGACCACATCAGATACAAGATACATTGCGACAGAGTCATGCGGCTCTTCCTCCAGTGCTTCCAGGATCTTCCGACGATGTCGTTCTAGACTGGAACACATAGCGTCGGGAACTGACAACTTTGTCTCAACAACGTCTTTCAGCACGTTCATAACGAGTCCATGATATACTCCAGATTCGAAAAGGTCCGTCCGTGGGGCATGCTCCTCATCCTCGACAACAGAGTTTTCCTCCGAGTCCTCCTCGCTATAGTCAGAATCATCTTCCTCAGATTCGTCAATGTCCATCGCATGTGCTTCGTTATCCCCATCCGTTTTGCAAGGCACTCCACTAAACACCAGTTCAATCGCCGTGTTGACATACCCTCTCAGCTCAAAATCAACCTGAGAGGCAAATGGATCACTTCGCTCCACAAACGCCTGCGCGAACGGCGATGCTGAGGTCTCTTGCAGAAACCGGAAGAGGACATCCAAGGCTACAATTGTGAATATGTCCTCTGATGGTGGACCTCTCCATCCTGGAAAGGTTGCAATCGCAGCGGGTCATTCATAAAGATCATAGGTTTACAGAACCCATACCAGACTTACCGTAAGCAATGGATCCCACTTCCTCATCTGAAGAAGGAAATCTGACCGTCTCCGTAATCAGATCTCCTGGTTTGCCTGGCAGAGGAGGGACGACAATGACGGGCATTTGCGCGGTTCCCTTTGGAACACCCGTCATACTATCCAGCAATCCAGGCATACTAGCGATCTTATCAAACACTGCCTCAGGTTGCACTTGTCCACAGATAATAGCAGTCAAATTGTCAATATGGTAGTAACGTCTATGGTAATCAATGATCTGGTCATTGTTCAGTAGCTTAATATCCTTGGTTAACCCCCCGCATTCCCGCGAATAGGTAGTCTGATTCTGAAACAATAAACGCCGTAGAGCAAGATCTAGCATATCAGACTCTGTGTTCTCCCGACCAGCCATTTCGCAGTACACGACTCCTTGATGCTTTGCCTCCCCATCCAAATGATAGACTTCAGTGACAAACTGTGCGTCTCTCAACGTTGGGTAAAGAATGTGTTCTAGAAACACTGGCAAAACTTCCAACATTCCTTCTGACCCCGCTGTGGTGATAGTGTATGCCGTGTGGTCTTCGGAAGTATAAGCGTTGGTTCCTGTACTCAAACACCTCGTCGCCAGAGAGTCCAAATAACCTCGGTGAGGAATTCCTCGAGACCCGCAAAAGACTAAATGCTCCAAAGTATGTGCCAGTCCTTCGTCGCCCTCTCCTAATGTTGGAACCACAATGGCGGCGGAACATAGCGGGCCAGGAATGGAACAGAATACCAGTCGAAATGCTGAGTTTATATGCTTATATGTTGTGATCGTTGTCGGCGATGCTGGGAGGGGGAATGGAACGGTGGATTCTAACTGGAAAAGTGGACGAGACATGCTTCGGACCCAGTGATGACGTGCGTGGTTATAAGGAAATTGCTTAAAAGAAAGGCTCGATAAAATAGATCTCATTAGCAGACCGTGTCAAGGCCGAGGAGGCCGTGTAGTTCATTAATGTCACCATGGAAATTAGGCCATGGCAGCCACGCCCAATTTCGTCTTAAGGTCTAAATGCAACAGATAAGTGAACCGTAGCGTCAAATGATGGATATTACATAGAGCATCAAAAAAATAATCGTATCAGAAGCCTCGCTCGAACCCGGAAAATACAAAAACTTGCTACAAAAGGGTCTAATATCATCGTGCACTCCACATCCCATCTTCCGCACCTCCATCGCTGAAGTATGCTTCAAACTCTCGCACGCCGCGCTTTTCATCATCCCCTTCTTCTACCACTTCCTCTGCAACACTTGCCGTCTCTTCTTCCTCCTCCCCACCGTTCGCCTCTACTCCATCACCGTCAAAATCACCCTCTACCTCCATTTCCCCGTCGATCACAACTTCCCCGAACGATGCTCTATCTACAGCCTTTCTTTCACCGCGACCTTGCCCTCTATCTTCATGATCATCCTCCTCCTCGCGAGTACGCTTTGAGCCACTAACTGGGCGCGTTGGAGAGCGCGGGCTTCCAGGTGACACAGTCGCTGACGGTAGGGGTGCATTTTCAGCGGTCGTTATGAACCCACTTGAATCAATGGTGGGGGGTGCCCCTGTATCGGGTAATCCCCCAAAGGATAAACCACTAGCCAGCCCCATGCCTGCATTCTGTCTGGCTCTTCGCTTTGCAGAATTGGGTTGCCGGCGCTTTGGGATGGGTAGATCTGCTTCCACGACAGGCTCACTAACAGCCGGCGGAGAGTTTTGTTCGACCTCGACCATGTTAGAATTGACATCTTGAGGTGACTCCTCGCCTGTAACGCCTGGTGATGGATCTTCGGCATCCATACTTCCTCTCGTCTCTTCCCGACCGTCCCACCAGAAAACGCTCGCAAATTCGGCCATCATCAGCGTGAACACCCCGGCCGGTACACCGACAGTAGGACTGAAAACAATACCCACGTTCCGGACCGTCATCTTATTCACCTCGCATTTCTGCACCACTCGAACTAGATGAGCCATCAGGGTTCTCAAGAGCGTATAGTTTGATAATGGTAAGAGGGACACTAGCCGCGCAAGTTCGGTAATGCGTTCATCACGATCTGCCAAGTCCATGACATGCAAGAAATCTCGTTGTAATTGTTTTGTTAGGATTGGGGAAGGTAGTTCACGAAGGTACAGCTTCAGCAGGCCAGAAATGGCATGAACATCGTAGTAAGATGAACTCCCAAGAAGGTCGATATCTCCTTCTACAATCAAGGGTCACTATTAGGCTCAGCCCATGCCATTGGAGAAAATGCATGCACTTACCAGAGTCAAAGGCCTGCTTCAAGCTCTGAATAACCGAAGAGCTCCCGCTCAATCTATAGATACCCTCTTCTTCATTCGCCCTCTTTGCGTCCAAATACTCAATGCATCTATAGACCACCGCAGGCAAGGACAAATCATCCCGCACCCTCGAGACGGCCACTGCCTGCTCCAAGGGCACACCAAAGACTCTTCGAGACGGATCTGCAGCTCTTGAGAGGCCTTCGCTTTGTTTTTTCTTTCCCCAGTTAAAAGTCGTTATCCGCCGGTTCTTTCTGTCGTCTCTCTTGTCCTTCCCTCCTGACCCTGGCCCCGCTCCGGCAGCTTCTCTCAATCGTCGCTCCTGCTCCTCTACTCCAACTAGCGGTGGTGGTTCAGGTTGCATCATGACACGTTCGTTATCGTCCACATAGGACCGACCGCGTGGTTTCATTGTAGAAGACGGCGAATTTTGGGCGGATTGCATGAGCGGGTTATTCCCACCCATGACCATAGATATTGATGCCGTTCGTGCAGGTGCAACAGGCGAACCTTCCACTTCAGGTACACTTTGATCAGGGATTTCCGGGGCGGGCCGGCCGACGTTGGCCGGAGAATTTGACAAGGCCGCTTGTGCTTGGGACTGGGGTTCCTCCACCTCCATCGGAGCATCGTCGAGAGCTTCCTCTTTTGCAGGGCTGCCAGCACGCTCGTCCGATTTACTTCGACTCTCCTTCTCGCTTCGGGGATCTCTTTCACTCTCTACATGATCTGTTCCATTCGTCTTCTTTATTGATTGAACTGTATTGCTTCTGGCAAATCCTTCCTCGGGTCTAATAGACTTTATCTGTGCCGCGATACACCGTACCCAATCATCTCGCTCTTCATCATTCTCCGCGCAGAGAATATGTCTAGCAGTGACTTTACTCTCACTGAACGCGTCCGGCTTGTCACGATTCTCAGAAGAGAAACTTGACTTTTTGTACTCGGTCAACATGAATGCGTGGCGGTAGTCTGTGTCGCTCGTCGTGCCTTCGCCACCATCATTTGATGGGTTGTCAAAGGGATGGGCGGACGATTGGCGGGAAACAAAGACATATTTTAATTTTATGGTACCTAGCAGACTTCGATCCTTCGGAGATTCGTAGTATTCCAACATGCCTCCCTCTTTGAGAACAAAGTAACGCGATTTCCAGGCACCAAAATTCTTCCCCTTCTTGAATAGGTACCCTTCCTTTGAATTAGCTGTTTTGGAACTCTTCTTGCCAGAGTCAACGTCAGTCGAAAGGAATTGAAGAATATCCCGATTATCGCGGCAGATAGTCTTTACGTTCTGCAGATACAATTCCAATGCGACTTTGCGCTGATCGCTCTTTGATGGTGCGTGTGTGGTAAACATGGCCTTCTCTGGTAATTTGCCGATCTTTGCTACCAAGGCCTTGCCCTGATTGACTTTAAGCTTTGCATCGAGAGCGAGGAAGTCGGAATAAACTTTCTCCACACGCCACAACTCGCCCCCAGTTGCCGCATCCCGGACGGATATTAGAAAACTAATGACCTCCCGTCCTTTGTCGTTGACCTTGATTTGAGATCCCGTTACCTGCACGTTCACTTGATCAGCGGATTTGAGGAAGGAATCGATCGCTCCGTCTTTAGATCCTCTTCTCATCGCGTGTGAAGAGTCGTCATCATTGGAATTCATAGAAATTGACATATCTGAGCCAAGCTGCCCGCGCTTCGCGGAGAGCTGGTCCTGGAGATGGTGATTGTCCTTTCGGTTAGATGCCGGAGGAGTTAGCAAGGTTCCCGATGGACTGTCGGGGATGGTGCTCAGAGTAGGACCAGAGGTTTCGTTTTGTTGAAGAGCCCTCACGCGAGGGGCCACAGGGCGTGGAGCTGCGGGTGACTTTTTATTGGGTCTTTCTAGACTGTCTTCCCGATCTGCGATATGGCTGAGAACCTCTGGTGGCAGCCCGTTGCTATTATACACGGTACCAGCGCTTGGTAACGATTCCAGATTGGTTCGACTTGCGTCAGTGCTAAGGCCATGGCCTAATGCGCCTTGGGCGGGTATATCTTCTGCGGGAGTAAGACCGGGATAAGAGCGCACACCTCCGTGGTCCCGTCCCGCTGAATCTTCTCGTTCATTTAAATCTTCTAGTCGCCCACGCCCTGATACTGGTCGCATAGCCTTGCGCCGTCCATCTGTCGACTTTGTACTGAGTCTTCCTTGATCTTCACCTAGAACTTCCTCCAGATCAGTAGAGGAGCGCTGCTGTGGAATTCTGCTGCGTCTATCGTTGCGCGCACTGCCATTGGATCTATTTCGAGCACCACCTTCGCCAAGTGCCGTCGAGCCAGGATCACTGGTAATGCTGCTCTGTAATGTTGATCGCGATGATCCAGATTCCTCCGCGTTGTGTTCATGAATTCCCACATTTGAGCTAGATCCGATGACACCTGAGCCAGGAGCGGTGATGGACGATCCTGATGGTTTGCGTTGTAAGCCGCCAGGTGCCGCGCCTTGTACTGGAGGTAAAATGGTTGGTCCTTTCTGAGAGGACGTGGACGCGCTTCGCTGGCGGCCGCCAGCGGATGGCTGTGGGTGCGAATGTGAAGAAGCGGAGCCTGGTGCGTGTTTCCTGCTGGGAGTTTGAACAGTGATCGCAGGAAGATTTATATTTTCCCGCTCTGCTGTTGAACGCCGTCTTGAAGTGGTCTCTCGTCCTTCAGAAACCGTTCGTTTCCGATTCACGTGCTCTGCCTCTTCGCGAGAGTTGACTGGAGGTCGCTCGGAAGTGGATCTGTCGCGAGGAGCGCCAGAGCCCTTGCGTGGCGACGCAGATGCTCCTTGTGGCGGTGGATGTGATGGAGCTGATGGTTGATTTGATATGCCCGTGAATGCAGCAGTTGCATCCGAAAACGACATGCCTTCTCCACCCAACGCAGTATCGCTGCCAGCAGCGGTACCGTTGACAACCTGGGACTGAAGTTGGGCGATGATGATCCTCTGCTTTTCTATGATCTTCCAAAGTTGATCGTTTTGCAATCGCAGAGCGTTTCGCTCGGCAATCACATTCTGCAGCAAAACCTCCAACCCAGGAACGTCGGGGCTCTTGCTCCTGCCACTCTTTTCACCCTTGCCTCCACTTCCGCCACCCGCCCCGGGGTCATTTCGCGACCCGTCCATGGCGCCAGTCCCGTTAACGTGACGCTGATTTTCTTTATTTTCTGGTGATATTCCCATCACCTTCCATTCGCTGTTATGTTGGGTATCAAAGAGGAAAACTTGCTAGACGTTGACGGCCCGCGTACGATGCGAGTGGCAAGCCGACTCGCAAAAGAGGTTCTGAGTGTTTGTTCTATTATCCAGCCGTATGAAGAAAGACGGGTTGGGGGTGCAAAAAGTCAAAAAAAATGACAAAGATGCTGTGCTTTGAGTCCGGAGCAAGCGGCGGAACAAGCCAAGTATGAAACTTGTAGCAAAACGGTCACGCCCTCGGGTTGAACCAAAAGTGTTCCCTAAAAGGTAAAAATGAGAACCAAAAGGCTTGAAATAGCAACAAGAACACATTTTATTACCAATACCTTTTTGACGTCGTTTTATTTCCTGCTGGTAAAACGCTCGTTATCGTTTTGTCGTCCTTCCCTTCAACTTGCTTCCGGTCGATGGAACCTGGGGTCAGGCTTTTTGTTTGCCTTGTCGTCGTTTTGTTTCATAGACCTCGTTTTACATTTACACAATTGTTGAAGGGGATTTATTACTAAGCCATCCTTCCTATCGCGTGACCTGTGTTGCCATGGCAGCTATTTTGCATAAAATGAGATTCTCTTTTTCTTTTCCTTGTATTATTCCAGGGCCATCGCACACAATCTAAAAGGTACGTTGCACTTTCAACTCTATAGCTTGAGCCCCCTTCGTGAAGGGGGGTGACTCGGTTTGATGAGCAAAACCTCACAACACTGAAAATCTCGGACGAGGGGGGACAGAACGTCCTTCCTCCATGAGCGACCATAACTTCCTCTGAATATCGCATCGTGTACTCGACTTGAATTCCATTCAGAGTCGTAGCCTCTCAACTGACCTGTCTTTTTGTTTTCCTCTAGGTACACACACTGTAACCGGACAAGGAGAGCCTGAACAAGCGAACGAGAAATGCCCGACCGCTTCTTCAGCTTAACTTGAGACCGGGCATATTACATGTGCATGTCTGGAGAGTATCACAGTGATTATATTGGTATCGTAACCGTTTTTTCGGAATGACGATTCAAAAACCCTACAACACTCTAATTTTTATATGAGTGGTACTCTCCTTGATGGGCGTCCAAGTGGGGTCATGCACTCTGTAGAATGCTCAGACCATCTGACTCTCACGCCCGTGCTTCAAGAAAGTCGTTGATGGATGTGACAGTCGTGGTTGGGTGCCTTGCAGAGTGTGCCGGTTGAGATGCCATTGAAGCACTTGTTTCAATTCTGTCGGCCCGGGGACGCTACGCTCGACCTGTTCATTTACAAACAAGAGGTATGTCTCAACTTGCCCAACATGAGAGAGACACGCACACCTGCAATCCGGAATGATGCTGTGAAAATATATTCTGACAACCTCTTGTATAAGTCGAGAGTCATGGCTCGGCGATGTGCACAAATTCCGACTGACTGGATTGTTTGTGTGTGGTGTCTCTCATGTTTTCTTTGAATGACATGGCGATGAGGACTCACTCTTTGTTCAAACAGAAACACAAAACATTCACTGGAATGATAAGGACACTCAGCGGCAGGTACATAAACAAGTGGATTGGCGTAATCCATTCATCATGGAACAAGTTTGGGTTCTGCGTATTTACGATCAGAGGCTTCCAACTCTAGTCCTGCGTACCCATCAGCCAGCGTTGCGAGCTTCTGATCTCACTACAATGAATCCAAATTTACTGCCGCGAGGCAGATGTGACGTCTCCGCCGATGAATGGATTACGCCAATTTTATTAGATTACTAAAACTCGAATGTACCATCGCCCTGTATTCGATTTTTTAATGTTATGTCAACATGAATTCCACCTACCAGTAACAACCATAACAAGCACACATCCTATTTCAAGAACAAGGTGGAAAGGTTCTTACCTTGAGCATCACAAGGTGTATATATCTGAATACTTTCAATTGATATTGGACATAACCACCATAATGAAACCCCACAACTAGGCTGATGTGTAATATGCAGTCGAATGCGATCGTGCACGCTCCCCAATTATCTGGTGGAGCGGTTTATGAATTGGCTTGAAGGCACCGGTATCGTTATTAAGGTTCCAGTGGCTTATGATTCTACGACTATGAACAACGGACTGATGCGCATCCGGCACTCTGATTTACTCTGAACTGAGGTCTATGGTAATAATTTTCAAGCGGAAACCTTTGGCTCCCGCAACCTGAGGAGTACAAGCAACCATACAGCGGAGGAGAAGAGTTCCTCCTTGAATGCAAAGGTAAAGGCGGAAGCCAAAACACTCTGCACGAGCTTAGCTTCAATGCCCTTGTAAAGACCCTTCACGCCCTCGGTCTTGATGATCTTTTGGAACCCGTCCAAAACAGATCTGTATCGGCTGTTCTCATCACCCGTCTGTTTGAGCTGCATGCGGGATTTTACGACACTACAGGCATCGCAAGAGTTACTCGAGAGTCTTCTCAAGTAGACATCATTGGCCGTTACTTACATGTACGGGTAAGTGATTGAGGTAGCGGCCAACTTGCTGATGGCACCAAGCAAGAAAAAGTCCAAGCCGCTAAGGTTTCCCTTGCGAGTTTGCAGCCATGCCTTGAGACGTTCGAAAACAGTAAACTGGATAACAGGGTTGATGACCAAGATCAACGCTGGTAGGATACCCTGGAAAAATCTGAGGCATTGTGTTAGCGTACCAACTTCTTCCGAGTGGATCAGTGATAACTCAACCCCGGCTTACCCAGCAGGGCCCTCTTCTCGGAGAATCTTCAATGCGGTTTGCCAAGTGCTTTGCTTCTTGAAGGTTGGCTTGCCATCATCACCAGTAGATTCCTTCTTGACAACTTGTCGTGTCTACAGGTTTGCGTAATGACGTCAGACAGATTGGTAAATCATCACCACACAAGAGCCAAGCCTCACGTTGATAACCCAGATGGGGTTAGTAATTGTCGCGGTGGCAGCACCTATTGTTCAATGAGTCCACGATTCCACCTCTGTAGCTTCCGGAAAACGGTCTTTACCTGCAATGGCACCCGTCAACATGTTTTCCCCAATGGTCAGCGCGCGTCCAGCAGCAACGCCCTTTTCAATCCCCGCTTTCACCAGCTCGTACCAGTAGTAATACACATACTGGGTAACGGCAATCCCAAACATAGCAGAGTTGATCCCGCTGGAGAAATGCATTATATCAGTGAGTTGCCGGCAGCCAAGAAAAATCAAGCATAACACATACGAGTAGAATCCTTTCGGTCCCTCCTCCTTCATGATCCTCTTGAAAGCCTCAACTTGGCTAATACGGCCGCCACTTTTACTGACTTGCGAGCGGGTCGACAAGGTCGTCAACGGGTAAGTCAGAGCCATACTGTAGCAAGTATGTGCGCGTTAGCGAGTGGTCTGGTCTGTCAGAATGCCCCACTTGCAGCCAAATGAATACCTGACCATACCGCCGCCGGCACCTTATTTTGAGATAAGTACAAGGTCAGGGACAGCTCTGATCTACCATCGTGCGCGTAATCTTGGGTCAACTTACCGGCCAAAGCGTGAGCAACATTGTCAGACATGATAAACTGGTTGCTTTGGATATTCCTATGAAAATAGCTAGATACACTAAATCTCCAAGCAAAAAGAGCCCTGATGTGGTAAAAAGTTCAAGGCAGGACAACCCGGGATGTCGACGGCCGCCTGACTATGATTTCACGTGTGAGACCGGGTGGATGATTAACCGATCAATGTGGTTCTTTCCATTCGAATCACCATTTGGAACTGCGATCGGGCTTTGTTCAAGCGTGACCGGATAACGCCAGCGTCCCAACCGACAGATAGCAGTCTGGAAACGACAGCAACAATGGCATCCCACACGCGGCCCCAGAAGCGACCTTGTGGAGAGAGGTTCTGGCTGCGTGGCGACAATGCTCGGCTGCGAGACTTTACCGAGTTTCTGTCTGACGAGATTATCTTGTATATATTTGCATACCTCTCGCACCAAGACTTGGCGTGCATAGCGTCGGCCTCTCGAAGCTGGAAGCGTTTGGCATCAGACCAATACGTAAGTTTAACAATCGCTTACGGTTAACAATGCACACGGCGAGCGAGAGTAGTCTGTAGTAACCATGCCGGCTTTTTGCAGTTGTGGAAGCGTTTGTTTATGGACCGTTTCTCGCTCCTTCCTCCACCACCGCGACAATCCCTTACTCAGCAATGTAAACCATCGCGCGCTGATTCTCCAACTTCAGGGCGGGAGCTATGTTCCTCGTCGCGAACGAGAAAGAGTAGTATGGCGGGAAGAATTATGCAGGAGCGCGAGGATTGGCATTCAATGTACATACTTCAACATAATTGGCATGTAGGTAACTGCCGTATCACGAGCTTGGACGTATCCGGGAAGATCCGGGCTGGGCAGGACGACAATACAAGTATTTCTACATACCCCACCACCAAGACAGCTGGGTACGCTGTTAACGCCACAGTTGATCGCAAGAGCAATCCAGTTGTTACCTTTACGAAAGACCTTATTTTCTCATCCACCTTCCTGGAAACCTCTTGCCATTCTCCCGAAATCAATGTTTGGCGAATCGAGGATCAATCCCATGTTGGTACATTGGTCAGCTCGTCAAACTTGCCAGCATCGGTTATTATTACTACGTTACGGATTGACGAAGGTACCGGAAATCATGGTGCGAATCCAAAGCGGGTCATAGCGGGCTATAGCACCGGAGGATTTACATTATGGTCCTTCTCGACAAAGAACGACAATGGCACGTCTGGTTGGAAAGCCGAGGAGTTATGCACCATCCATCGCAACGCTCAGGGTCGCTCTTTACTATCTGTAGCGATTCTCAACAATTATGTTGTAACTTGCTCGTCAGACTTTGATTTGGTCGTTTACAAGGTGCAGGGCACCTCATCGAACGAGCGCCAAACTTGTATACCAATCCACCACTTGCGAGGAAGCTCTTGCTGGGCTCCAGTAGACCTTCATTTCGAGCAAAATCAGCACGACGGACAATATCTTTTATATGTTTCATATGCTGCACCCACCCTTCACGGTGAATGGGACGTGGGTGTTCAAGAATTTCGATTTACCGATACCATGACGTTGGTAACAACGCGGCACTACACACCTGCTCCTGTCGGTTTTTCCATGCCGAGAGGAACCTCACCGTTGACATGTATTCGCTTCCGGCCACCATATCTTGTCACCGCCCACGCAGATAACAGAGTGGAAGTCTACAGACTTGTCACTGCCGAAGCCGGCACTCGTAAATCTCTGCCGCGCGCATACCTCATTCATGCGTCAACACTTTACGCTCATGCCGCTGCGGTAATGGCTCTGGAACTGGATGCAGTGAGCGGCAAATTGATTACTGGTGGAGTTGATGGATTGAAAATCTGGAAACTCGCTACCAGCGCAGAGTGCTTATACGGTGACATGGCGCCAGATCCGGTCGTCACTCTTATGGATGATGACTGGGCAAAGGAATGGGAAACAGGAATAACGGCTTGCGGGCGTGGTCCAAGGTGGCTTGGGTTTGATGAAGGGAAGATTGTGAGTGTAAGTGGGGGCTGGTGGATAGATAAATTTGAGGGAAGATCAAGAGAGGGACTCAAAATGGGCGGCAATGAATTTGACAATCCGGTCGGTGTTGTGAAAATCTTTTCCTTTTTGGATGAGTGAGTACGGTTCAATTGGCAATCCGTTATAGTAAATATCAAAAGAATGAATGCTCCGAACCTCGAAGCTGTTTACAAAAAATCCACATTGTTACTCTGTTATTCGTAAGCAGCGTATCGATTGCAACCATACGTACAATAATAAGAACTATACAAAAGACACAAAAGCAAACCCAGCCAAATCCAAGCATTTACTGCTATCGGTAGCAAGCCATCCAATCTAGTAAGCAGCAGCGGGTTGTTGTGAGTAATCCCAACCTTGCTGTGGAGCACCAGCTGCGGGAGCTGCACCATAGTAGCCCCCAGCGTATCCCTGTTGACATATCAGCTGATGAATATTATGTAGACGGTCTGCAAGGGAAGTATACTTTTGACTGACCTGTTGTGCACCATATGCCGCGTAAGGATTGTAGGCAGCTTGCGCCTGAGGAGCGTAATATGGCGTTGTTGGAGTACCAACATCAACAGGCGCGACCCCACTCACATCGACACTGGCTCGCGCTTGCTTGATTGGTCGATACTCAGAGTCGTCTTCAAAGCCCCGCTTTCTCGACGTTTCGCCATGCGAAGCATAGTCCCTGTGCACAGTCAGCTCAACCTTGTTTATGAGCGCTATATCTGTACTTCTTTCCAAGAGGAAGTCGAGATACCGCAGACCAAGGTCCCGCTTGTCTTCAGCAGGTAAGGAGGAGGCTTTTACCCCCTCCCATATTTGTGCTACGAGGTTCAGCGCCTTTGGTCCTTTACAATATGATAAGGATAAATACATGGGGTAATATGGGCACTGCATATCTATCTTTCTCACCTGGTTGAGCTACCTCGAGAAGCAGGTAACTAAGCCATAGGAATCTGCTATCTGAGTACTTTTGTGTTGCGTCTTGATAGGCTGCTCGTGCCGCTTCTATGTCGCCGTCCGCCTTAAATAATAAAGGGACGTTTAATTTGTGACAAGCATGAAACAGATGTTACTTCTAAGCTTACATTGTACTTGCACTTCAACTTCTTTGCCTCCAAGAAACCTTTTGACTTTGTGTCCCTTGCGGACTGGATTCCATTGTCCAAAACCTCTATCGCCTTCTCTTGACTGCCCTGACGACGTTCAAAGTGCGCAAACTTTGTGAGGGTTTCCAAATGCCCTGGGACTGACGTTGCAACCATGGTTAGGAATTACCAGTACGTTATTCAGGTACAATGCATAACGTACGCTGTGTCAGCACTTGCGTGTAAATCTGTCGTGCTTCCTCAATACGCCCCCGCTCTTCTTCAAAGGCGGCGTACGATAGGCGTACAGAAGGTCGGCTGATTATCGGTTTGTTAGGATTTGTTTAGATTGACCCATAATGCGAATTCTCACCTTGAAGGTATGAAAATGTTGGTAGCCCTGATATAGACATTTCGCGCTCCTTCAAAGTCTTCTCTTGCAAGGAGAAATTGGATATACCGTTTCCAGAACTCTTCATACAGAGCCTAGAGGAAAGATAAAAGGATGTTTTTGATCAGGAAACCATATAAAAACCGTGCAACACAACACTGAGCGGGCGTGTCCTCGCCTTGTGATACGTACACATGCTACCAGACATCTCTCATAGAGCACATAGATTCGCATCTGATCTCCCTCTGATTCTTCGAACTCCAGGTATCGGCGCCAGTTAGCCAGCTGCGCTTCATCGAGCGGCTTGACATGAAAATATGGGCGTTTGATTTCGGACTCATAGATCCATCGCTTATGCACAGCATCTTGTGTTTTCATGTATAATTCAGATTTGATGGCATGGATACGTTGTCGCATTTCTGCTTGAACCTGGTCGTCGGTCTGTCGGCAAAATAAGCCTTGTTAATACCATGCGCGCAGATCTAAACGCATGGATCAGTAAGTCAACCTTGTGTTCAGGTGGGGCTCTGTCATCATCCTCTTGCTTCGGAGGATTACGGATCTCATCTTCTAGGTTCGCGTATTCCTCGGCAGACACGAGTTCTCGGACGGGTCGCGTAATGGACAACGTCGAATAACTGCATGCAATAAAATTTTTTTATATAGTCAATCCCATTTTGGGTAGGGCAGTTGCTACGAACCTTTCGAAATAACGTGCATACTGGTGCAGTGGTATGTGGATAATGCGCTCCAAGATCGCCATAATCCCGGCCGAGTTCCCCTTTGATTCCTCATATGCGATGTATTTGTCCCAGAAAACGTGACTCATGAAGTCATAACCGACCGCGTCAGCTCCTCTTTCGAACAGACTAAAAGAAAAGAAAAACCGGGATACTACGTCAGAATCTCGACCCGAGTCAGCATTGCGGCCAAAGACCGTAATGTTACAACCCTCATCCCACCCACAACTGCATAAAAGCTGGCAAAACATAGTCAGAAGACCACACCTAATTGGTGGCTTCAAGCTATACCTTCTGGCCCATTGCTCGCGTCGCCGCAACATTCATCAACGGGCAATGACAATCCATGGGCAAAAATCCCCACAACATCGCAAAGCGAACAAAACAAAACAAGGTAATACCAGCTATCCCAGCCATGAGTCTGGTCCCGCCCACTTCGCGTTGCCCCCTTTGCCTTGCCTACGGGAACAGTCAGCCGTGCATTCGATGCGACCATTAGATCGACACCGAACACAACGTCTTATCCACCCCTAATGGACACACCTGTACAGTAATACACTCCTACCCACCTTCTAATGCCAGTTTCGTCAATAGCAAAGTTTTCAATTTTGAAAGTGCAATATTGAGTCCACAAGTCGACACTATTATGAATGGACACAACCCCACGTTCAAAGATCTGTCATGTCGTAACAATGTGAGAACACTGCACAACATTCAATATGAAGGACTTTACAGCCTCCGCTGACCTCCTGTGCCTTCTCAGGTCCCTCCAGCGCATTCTCCCGATCCGCGTACTTTTTCCAATACCCAAAGCATAGAGGAAATTTCAGCAGGAAATGATCATACACTGTCCGAAGATTTTGCTGGTCTTCTGCAGATGAGTTCTTCGTAACGTCACCGTTGGCACCCTCTGCAGCTGCAATCAGGTATTCCCAAGATTCAAAATCATCAGGATTCTTTCACATGGTTGGTTAGTAGGGCATTTCCGTCCGGTAGCAGTGAGTTAATGTACCTTGCTGACTGCGTCCCACAGCCGCTCCCAGTCCGATTGCTGTGGAACCTCATCCGCGTTAGGGTCTTTTGCTGCATCCCCGTCGTACTTTTGCATGTCCCTTCCGTTGGCCCCATCAATGTGGTCTATAATGCGCATTATTACGAGAGCACCTGTGCGGTAAAGCTGTCCAAACAAATGCATACCACCATAAGCACCGTTACCCATAAGATAATCCTCTGCCATCTTGTGTTGTCAGGTGGTATGGACTAGGGTAGGATGTGCGATCGCGACGGATTTGACAAGATTTTGTTCGAAAAAGCAATTTGCAATCCGATGGAATGTCAAAGACACGTCAGGCATTTACCACGTGAACACGCTCGATCGTGAAGGCGACTTTCAGAATCCCGCCCTTGACCGCCACGGGTGAAAAGCATGTTGAAGCCAAAAGTTATTACCCAAGTCCTTCAGCAAGCCAACACCGCAGGCGTTCACGCCGCACTGTAAGGATACGCTGTTTACATTGACGAGAGCATCACCTCATACTCTGACTTTTAATGATATGCATTATGTGCGCTTCACCTTACTCTAGTCTCTTAAACCCCGACGGATCACTGGTGTCCTTTGCAGGGGGGACGGAGAAGGATGCCAAGGTCTTGGCAGCAGTGGCCAGTAATGTGTGGTTTGGATATGAGCGGTACGGTAAACCTCCTGCTGCGAATTCAGTGGAGGGTGGGGAGGGAAAAGAAGGTTTGCGAAATTTGATACTGGATTGCGAGGTGCGGTATTGTTAGTGCTATACTGGTGCTGGAATATTGGTTTTAAATCCAATATGTGTCATTGTATAAGCAAGGGAAGCTATCGATAACAAGGACAAGCAGGATGCTCTTATGTCTAGTGGCTGATGAAAGGGTGGAATGGGGTTTGCTAAAGGCAAAGGTAATTCCATACACATTCCCACCCCAAGATTTCATACTGATGCGATCTATCGGCTTAGACAAGAACACTGAAAGAATATTTGGAAGGGCCATTAAACTTGGTTGCGAGTTATTAACGAGAGAGAAATCTTTGCCAAGCAGGCTGAGCATCTTGTCGTTCCCCATCTACTTTCTTGATTATGAATTATTGAATACATACATAAAAGCGCTTTAACTATCTCCCTAAGTACAAATCGCCACTGATAGTTGGATGCATAACTACAATTACATTTAAGTTCGTATTTTGCTAACGCAGCGCTAGCGTTGACGCAACGAGAACGGCGACGAACGTGAAGATGCCCGAAGCAGACTTGAAGGCCCCACTATTAGGGCCCATAGTGTCCGGAGTTGTTACAAGAGGGAGCGAGTTCATAATCTTAAACTGTTGACTATTCGTCGGACCAGGGAAAGTGTCAGGCACGCAGTTTCCGTTCGCAGGAACCCTCTGGGGGTCAAGGTCGTCCATGACGTAGCGGATAAGGTAAAAAGCATCCTGGAGCGATGGAATAGTCCAGGTGTAGTTTCTAGTGTCACGCGGAAGGTTCTCCTCAATGGCTTTCCAGCCGTTGTTAGTGATGGCCTGGTCTGCACGCTGATAGTAGAGCGCAACCTTCCTAGCTGGGAAGCGGCCGGTGTCGACAAAATCGCTGTAATGCCAGGAAATGTTGAGGGTTCCGCCCACGGCAACTACCGTAGTGGAGCGCGGGGAATCTACGATTATACTGCCTGGACGGGTACCGCAAGGCGGCATCGGTTGGGTGGTGTTTGTTTGATTTGTGTTGTTTCCGCCATTTGCGCCGCCGTTTCCTGGAGGAGGAGCCTGGCCTTGCACTAGCACTGCAAGCACCAGGAATGCGATGGCCAACCAGAATGTGAACCGTACCGTTCTATAAGCGGTCATAGTGAGGAGGAATGCGCTCAAAGCAACTGGCGGGGGGGCGAAGCGATGGGCGACCGTTTTTATGCTTTCCTTTCTGTTCGTAAGCTATGGCGCGTTTGAAACGGGACCCCAGCGCCGCGCGTAATCAACTGTTGCCCATAGCAACGACTACCCATCGAGTGCCCTCCAAAGCGCTATCGCTTCAGCCCAACCACCCAACGATCATCACAATGTCCCTCCTCCGCTTACCTGCTCGCCGATTCACAGGCTTGCCTCGTCCAACCCTTGTATATGCACAGCAAATCCGACTTGTTTCCTCGGAGAAACTGCAAAAGCTCTCGGGCGAACCGCTAGCAGACAAGGAGCACGAAAACCTTGTCATTCCCTCACCAAAGGGACAGCGCGATGTGTTTGAAGCCGACGCCTGCAGCGGTAGGCGTGCGATGTAGGAGGATTGGCATTATTGGAACTATTGTTAAATGCTCCCCTTTGTATGTGTAGGTGTCCCTCCGGAAATCTCAAGACGTTCTGTGAAGATTTTTAAACCAGCGCGCAATGCCATGCAACAAGGAACTGCAAACAGTGAGAATTGGAGAATTGATTTCGACGTACAGGAGCGGTGGGAAAACCCACTAATGGGTTGGGCTAGTAGGTACTATTCACACAATTGGAATTTCTTGTTGACACCAAGTTACCGGGTCCCCGCATGCAACTGACCACTCTTTCAGCCACGATGCGGTTCAAGGTGTACGAATGAACTTTGCATCCAAGGAGGATGCCATATTGTTTGCTGAGCGCCAGGGTTACGAGTATTGGGTGGAGGAACCAAAGCCAGAAAAATTCCGGGTGAAGACTTACGCAGACAATTTCAAGGTAATAGATTTATGGTGATCTTTTCTTCCTTTTCGCTGAGCTGTACTCATTCATATCGAGCAGTATGTTCCCGGCAAGCTTCGCATGATCAAAACCAAGTGAGATAACAACAGTAGTCTCCCCGGAGAGGTCTGTGTGTCGCGATGCCCGCCGCATGGAACCGCATGGAGACTAGCCTGTTGATATACCATAACCAGAACTGATCTTAGAGAAACCCCATTGATATTTTAATACACAGCGGCTAGTCCAAAGAACCTCCCTGACGATTGCTGCATTGAGCAGAATTGACGAGCAATCACCGTAAATGTACAGACCCATGAGACAGTACATTTGTCCACCTTGGGTAGCCGAATCGTCTTCCCTGCTCTCAACACCAATGACCCCTTTGTAACTCTTAAAGGCAAAAGGATTGACGATGACCACACCGCGAGCAATCGATCCATTTTCAGGTTTTCCAGCGTGGAGAGTTCTGCCCAAGAAGGTCTAATTTCCTCGTGGGCCAATCAAATGGACAACAAAAGGGTTTCTCCGCCTTTTTGCAGTCGTCACCCGTCTCAACCTTCACAACCAAATGCGTGTTAAGCTCATTGACGCGTGCACTTTGTTTTAACTTTCCGCGTTGCTATATTGTGACGTAATGGCTGCGTACCCTCCCCTTAATCATCCGGTTGAGTATAAAAGAAGAGCCCTCCAGTCGGGTTGCAAGGCCTCTATTCTCCAATCACCGAGCTACTCAATTTCCGATACGCCAATTCTTTCCGATTATCTACTTTTCTAAAACATGTCCAGCAACAAGAATGTTCACGTAGTTGATGCCGTCATCTATGACCACAAGGAAATTCAAACTTACTACGAAGTGAGTAGCAATTGCAGACGGTCTAATGGTCGTATAAGGCCACCCTGGAAGCTACATTGAACGCTGACAGGTCCGACACCGATAAATCAAGCATGCTGATCCCTCTCTCTTCATCTTTGCTAGCAATACCTTGCTAATGATGGGAAGCCGACAGAGCAACAGAAATGGGTCAACCAATTGTTCTGGGAAATCGCCAGACACTCAATTGCTGAGGAGTTGATCGTGTACCCTGCTCTTGAAAAACATGTAACCAACGGCAAGGCCATTGCCGATAAGGATCGCCAAGAGCACCAGCAAGTCAAGAACGACATTTACGAACTCCAGAAGAAGACGGCTGGCAAGGACGCTGATTTCGATGCACTCTTGGCCAAAATGATGAGGGAATTGCGTCAACATATCCAGGAAGAGGAGACTGAAGACTTGCCAAAACTGAGAAGTGCATTGCAAAATGAGGAAGGCACGAAGCTAGGACGAGAGTTCCAGATGACAAAAAAGTTTGTTCCTACTCGGTAAGTTGTTTCAAAAGTGCACGTTCTTAAGCGTTTTGGCATGTTCATCTAATTTGGTCATCCATTCATCCTTCCAGCTCTCACCCCTCGGCCCCCGACAAGCCACCATTCGAAACTGTGGTTGGCCTTCTCACCGCCCCATTGGACAAGCTTCGTGATATGTTTAGTAAATTCCCCACCCAGGAGGAACTTAAGGCAGTGGAGCCTTAAATGTGCCCATATGGTCATGGTTTATAGGATTCTTGTATTCATAGTTTTGTAAGAATGAACATTTTTTTCATATTCGTATTCTGGATCCTCTTCATACTGGTTTTGGTGCATAAGCAACCAGCAATTACCTTGTGCACTCAAAGACCAATTAACATGTAGCATTTAACTGGGACTTCGGCACCTACGATTCCCCTCATCGCCGCCATTTCCGTGCTATTCTTCATTCCAACCCATAACATAAAAACATACATACAAGAAAAGTACCCTCCATACAACCAAGTGCGGATACAGCCGGTAACAAAAATAAAATGCTCATGCTCTAAAATGGCCAAAAAGTGACTAGAACTATCGTTAAATTCCAACTATGTAGTAAATTGGGCTTGCTGTGCGGCGTAATGGGCAGCGAGCGCTTGCAATTGCTGTGGTGTGATGGAAGGTAGTGTGCCTTGCTGCCCTTGCTGACCTGCCGTCGCTTGCTGATGTTGTAGCTGCTGTTGGAGCTGTTGTAGTGTAGCTTGCTGTTGAACCGCTGCATGACTTGCTTGTTGCTGCTGCCGTAGTTGCTGTGCTGTTTGCTGATGATGTTGCAGTGCCAAGGCGTAAGCAACCGCTGCAGAGTTGAGCGCTGCCTGGTTCATCGCTGCCTGGTTTGCTGCAGCCTCATCAGTGGGAGAGTCCGACAAACCGTTGATCCCCAAATCCTCTTTCGGTATTGACGCAGCGCGCTCGAGTTTTGTTGCTTCCCGATATTTGTGCAGATAAACTTTTAATGTTTCACAGTAGTTTTCAAATCCCAGTGATTGCATCGCCCACAAAATATCTTCGCCGTTTATAGTTTTCCGTTTCTCTTGTTGACACCGATCACTCGCTACAGGTGAAGCCAAAAAAGAGTATCATGCTCGATGCTGAATGGACAGCAAAGCTTCACAGCTAGCAGGGTACAAACCTTCAGAGGTGATAAACGAAATGAACTCTGACACACACTCTTGAACACACTCTTTGGCATCTTTTGCAATTTTAGCGTTATTTGGGAGGCCTCTTTTCATGAGTCTGGCGACATTGGCAATGGGAAGGAACCGGTCCTGTTCACGATCTATATCGTCGTACGCTCCATTCCCTCCTCCCGTATTCGATCCTGTGTCGGACATGCTCCGGTCCAGCTTTATATCGTGGTGTTGGTCGTGGTCAGAGGGTCTGGCGAACCAACTCCGCGTCTGCTTGGGTAAGTGAAAGGCCGTTGGTTGGGCGAAAAGCGGACGAACCCCAGAAGGACAACGCCACCTCCAACTGTTGTGTTTCAGCACATGACCAGAGTCTTAGCTAAGCCATTCAACCAGCAACTTTCTTCTTTTTCAATTGCCTTGTCGTTTATTATTGCTATTATGGCTGCAGATGGTAGCAACCAGTGCCCAAACAATGGCTCCCACACTATGTACATAATGCGCATTTCGCTTATTTAAATATAAATCCAAATCTAGCCCCACTATCAAGCTTGACCATTCTACAATACATTCCACATTTCCTCGTATGCACATGTAAGTTTTCCGCATGTGACCGACGCAGAAAGAGGATACTCGGATATTGATATCTTATCGTCCACGATGTCATCCACCCAGTTATCCGGACCATGAGCCATTGCGCCAATGAAGTAGACGACGGGTTCATCGGATGGTAAGGTTGCCACGTATGAATTTAGTCGGACAGCTTGAACTTCGGACGACATGGCTGACATGGGAAGGTGGTCAATCGTCGTATACAATGATGGAGCCAGGCACCATGGAAATGAGAAAAACTTACTTATTTTTCTGCAATTGGGTGGTAAATGGTCTGTAATAGGATTTTTGATAACTTTGAGAAGCTTCTCAGGCCCGTTCACCGATCTGATGCTCAGTTTGTGAAGAAGTTGCACTGCGGCAAGACAAAAAGGTAGTTGACAATGAATAGAGTCCTCTACACATAAAAAACCGACAGAACATTACGTACCCATCAATCCACAAAAGCGCTTGAATGTCCTCGGTATTCGCACATGTGGGTTCACTTCTATCAAAACGTTTTTCGTTGTATGGATGTATACTTGCAGCAATCCCGCCTTGTTCAGAGGACTGTCGAGTAATGTTAGGAGACACTGGTGGGTAATGTCAGGCCGCGACTCCGACACATCTTTGCCGTGCTTCTTGAGGAGGTGGTGGTGATCGTCACAGTTTAGAAGAGCATAGTGGCCTTCCTTTCCTTTGCCCAACTTGACTGTTTCCAGTGACGCTTGCTGGAGAACCACAATCAAGCGTTTAGCTGTGGATTTCTCCTTTGCGACTTTCGGAGGAGCTGGGGGTTTGGCAATACTGTTCATCGCCGATAGGTGGTGGGGGACTGAGAAAGACCGGCAATTGAAAACCCGGAGATCCGACGAATTTCAGTTTAAAATGTGGTCCTTGAACGATGATGAGCAAAGCAAAAAGAAATACAAGTAGCCATCCAGCCATTTCACTTGTGCGGTTGCATGGAATTTTATGGTTCAAATGGGTTGATCGCGTCTTACGTCCTGGGATACAGCTCGTTCATGACGGGAAAAACATGTTTATAGAATATACAGATTTTTTCTACTTTCGCCGGGTTTTCACGCCATGCCAGATTCCGAAAGCAAAAATAGGTGCCGCTACCAAGGTGTACTAATATTACAAATTGGGCAGCTTTAGCATACGGACATGTTCATGTGCAAGTTAAGGTCCTTACCATGACGAGGGTTGATGTGCCCCGCCCGTTATTAGATCGCTTACTCTTTGTATCTCCTTTCCCGTCCTGTTGCTCTAGCACCATCAACCTTCGCTCCACCCTATCCAGCCTTTGCATCACAGCATCTAATAGCGCAACGACATCCTCGTTAAGACGCTGGGTTGCTTCCGGTGACATGCGTTGCTGCTGGAGGGCAAAATGGTCTCGTAGCTCGCCTGCGTTCGTTAACACTTCCTCAGCTAGAGCGACGGCAATATCCGGTGGTGGAGGTATTGGTGGTGTCGATGGTGATGGCAAGACTTCCGCCAGCAGTGGAGGTGTATCAGGCTCTGGAATTGAAGGGACATCGCGTGGAATGAGGGTTGGAGAAGATGGTGAATCTTTTGGGGTCGCTCTCTTCGAGCGATGTGAGTGCCCTTGCACATCTTCGAAGGAGAATCGGTCCTCCTCGTCGCTGTAACTGCATTTCCGCGTTAGCGAAGGCGAGGTCCAACTCATCTGCGGCGTTACCTCATTTCCTGGACAAATCTTCTAGTTTCCTGAAACAATGTTTCCACTTCCTGCCTGGGCAACCATGCAATTCAGAACCCAGTAGCCAATGAGCAAGGATATAGAACCCTTACCTGTCTCCGGGTTGAACGTGACGCTTGATATATGCATCAACTTGAGCTTCGGGTAAATCGGCAAATTGCTGCAAGATGGGAAGAGCTTCTTCAAGATAATGTTGCATAGCCTCTTCCTTGGGCATGTCCCCTTTGCCAACAGCCAATACATTAGCATGTCAAGAAAATATGATATGCATCATAAGAGCGAACTATGCAGGTACCTAAACGATTCCACGCATCCCTACAGCACGTAGCAAAAAAAAAGAAGACACAACAAAGTGTTCATACACGTCCGTAGGTCTTATACTCCAAAGAGACTTACCATTTGTATCTCCCAGCAATATCGAACCACCCGGGTCTTGTGGGGATATTGCATTTTCCTAACGTCGCCTGCAATCAGACAGACGAACGTCAGGGGAAAGGACACATATAGGGCAACAATGCCAGCTGCCAGTCTCAAAGCAAGGCCAGACTATTGACCTGTTTATAGAAGGCATAGAGCTCCAGCTTCTTGGCATTGCTAATTGGAGCGACATGTGGGAGCTGTTCTTTCGGGGCGGCAGAAATGAGGGTGACGGCCCTCAGAAAACGTTCCTCCATGATACTCCAGAGCGCGCTCGCTACGGTAATACTCCCACTTGCAGCCGGAACTTCAGATAGTCTTAAAGAGGTCGTGGTCGGGCTTGCTAAAGGTCTTTGGAAGACTTTGGGATGTGATGCGAAGGATCGCCAGCGTGACATACGCTGCCCAAATCGGGACAGATTGCCATGCGTCACGCGGCTAAATCATAGATCCTGTAAGTTTGATCAAATATCACAATCAACGATGTGTTTATATAAAAGATATGGTTACAAGTCGCCTATCCATTGTCATGTAATTCGCAATATGTAAATGTGTTGACTCAAAAACTAAACATCTGCAACTAAATCTAGCGTGCTGCCCACTTCTTCTCCAATTGCACCAGAATTTCAGCTGTATCCTTGACGGACTGCTTTAGCTGAATGAAATCAATTCCGAGCACCTTATTGGCACGCTCCCCATAGACAATAGTCTCGTCACCATTACGGATCTTCCCCGGGTTACCTTTAGGTATCGGTCGGTCAGGGTACAACTCTCGCAAAATGTCAGCGACTTCTTGCCATGAGAGTGTGCCCGCGGAGGTGAGAAAACGTTGTCCACCAGCCTCGGGGCGTACCAACGCCTCAACGTGAGCTTTAGCCACATCTCGGACATCGACAAACGCATTACTAGGAGAACCGGCGTCAATAGACTTATGCTCTCCCGCCAGGTACTTGTACAGCAATCCGACTGAAGTGGGGATAGCGTCCGGCGACGGTACATCCGTGATGATTGGCCCAAAGACAAAGACTGGATTGATAGTCACCACGTCAAATTTCGGCTGTCAGCAGGCGTAACTATGTTAATACGATACCTAACCCAACCAAAGGCGAATCAAAGCAATTACCTTTCTCTCCTTGACGAATGTCCAGGTTTTTCGTTCAGCCTCGGCTTTGGAGGCTCGATAAGCAACAGCAGGGGCTACATCTTTTCCTTTCTCCTCAACCTCTTTCAATGCCCAGTTATTCCAGTCCTCCTCAGTAAACTTGTAACCAGGAGCCGCAGGATGAGCAATGGCTGCGAAAGATGACGTGATGACCACCCGATGGATTCCTTCGGTGGCAGCCGCAGCTTCCAAAAGGGAAAGAGTGCCTCGAACTGCGGGATTAATCAGATCCTTCCAGGGATCTTCGACTTTGTAATGGAATGGACTTGCAACGTGCGCGATTCCCGCCACACCTGAATTATCAAAGTTATCATCTGCTGCGTTACAGTAGCTGCAATTCAGAGATACCTTTCACAGCTTCATCAAATCCACCATCCTTTTCGAGATCTTCCACGACGGTAAACTCAACCTTGTCACCGTACGACGCGAAGCGCTGCTTCAGATGCTCCGCTTTTGCAAGAGATCGCACTGTTCCTCTCACACGAAAGCCAGCCGCAAGTAGTTGCTCTGCTACGTGTGCGGCTATGAAGCCAGTAATGCCAGTGACGAGGATCTTTGAGCCAGCAGGTACGACAGACATGGTGAGGAAGGTACGGCCGAGGGTTAGATGAGAAGTGGTCGTCTTTTATGCCGCCGTTTGACAATCAATCATTCCATGATGAGATGACGCTCGATTGATGATTACTCATCAGAGAAGCCACGACGTGCCGGCTCGAACCATCAAATGTGGTTCCATAATTCTTTTTGGATTTTCGGAGCTGCGTTTGCAATCCAACACTCACCAAAGTTTCTGCAATTGCAAACGACACAAGAGGTCAACCATGGACGTCGTTGCACAGCTTCAGACGCTCAAGGACAAATAGTATGTATTTTATTTGCTGCTCGCAAGGGATATACTATGCCATTCCTCAGCTATTGACCCGGCATATTAGTAAATCGACAGAGGTGGAAAAGGCTATTCCTGTAGACTTTGACCTGCGCAACCTCGTCGCATTTGACACAAATCCTGTGGACCATGCCCTACTCCGCTCTAGCCCAGATACTTACCTCAAAAACCTCGCACGGGAAGGGGCCCAACTGCTCGTGAACCAGATTTTTGGTCTACCAACAGAGACAGCCCAGGAGGGCGTGTTTGCAAAGCTACCAGATGCAACCACCCAAATACCTCGAGCAAAACCGGTATGATGGGATGACTGTTACCATTCACTAAGCATTTTCGACTACGAGAGACTCACGATGTTGATTTTCATCAGATTCCCAAAGAAAAAGCCCTGACCCGATGGGAGAACTTTGCCAAAACCAAAGGAATTCAAAAGCGTAAAACATCTCGAATGGTGTATGATGAGGGCGTCGGCGACTACAAGCCACGATGGGGATACAAAGGGGCTAATCAGACAACTGATGATTGGTTACTGGAGGTGCCGGATAATGCCGGTAGGTGCACTTCATACTTTCAGACCTGCAGGAAGTTCCAGAAGGGTAACGCCTAACGCCATGTAATTGAACTGTAGACCCAATGGAGGACCAGTATGAAAAGCGCCGAGAGGAAAAGAAGGAGAGGGTCGAGAAGAACAAGAAGCAACAACGTCGCAACGCTGAAGAGGCCAGCGCCACCGCTGCGGGTCGGAATCCGCGCGAAGCTCGGAAGGCAGAAATACAGAAGAAGATTGTGGAGTCCAAAGGATCGACTGCTAGTCTGGGTAGATTCGACGCACAACTAAGAAATGAGGATAAGATCAAGATTAAGCGGGGAAAACGCAAATTCGAACCTGCAACGGTGGACGCTTCAATTGAGAAGGAGGGGGCGATGAAAGTGGCCAAGAAGGTATTGAAAGGCGAGGATGGAAAAGTACTCAACATTACGAAGGTATGCACGACAGAATATATGGGCATGTGGAAGACTTGGCTAATATTGGACAACCTTTCGATGTATAGGCTGTGAAGCAAGTACATCAAAAGGGAGGGCTGCGAAATGTAGATATGGAAGAAGGTAAAAAGAAGAAAAGAAGAACGAAATGATGTATATACATTTATTTACGTGTAGAGTTTACGGCATTTGAGCGTTTCTTGTACAATCTTGATACAGCCTTTAAAGTCCTTTCCCAATTAGCGGTAATTCTGGTCTTCGCCACACGGTCTGACATAAAAGACGCCAAGAGCGGGTTCTCTAAATAATCCCAGGATTCCATTTCCTACTTTCCTTAGGTCTACTTCACCTTCTGGTCCATTAAATCGGGGTATCTCCCACCATGACAGTGCTTCGCTGTTGGTACTTGGGGGTGACGGGAGCTGTACACGTAAGGCGCGTCCGGACGCACATAAGGTAAAGGGTCGGCTGGAATTGCCATTTGCAATTGCGAGAGAGCCCGTATTGCTTCGCAAGTCGACGCGCAGAGCGACGGAGTAGTTTGTACCTTCCACAACATTCGTAAGCATGCCTGAGTAGTTGAAAATCACTTGTCGTCCATCCGAGAGCGTGTCGAATAGAGGTTGATCATCGAGATTTGAAGTTGGAGCGATGCAGTCCTCGCCAAAGCATTCTTCCATGACAACCCCGAACACACCCCGCATGTCTCTCGTTCCACCGGGATCGTACCACCCGATCATCACAGATCCCCAAATGGAGCCGACATACCGGTTTGGCAGCGCAATTGTGTTTGGGCCACGAAGGAGTGTATGTTCAACAAATGATATAGACGTTGGCTGTGTGCTATGATGCGACGGAATGGACAGTGTCCCCGAAACGCCGGTAAGCGCATCACCAACCGACCTCCATCTGCAAACTGCATCGATGCTCATGTCTCCCTTTCGCTTTGACAGCAGCCCTACATCCCTGATAACAAATTCCATTGGATATGCTTCGAAACCATTCGTAGCTCTATCTAAAGCCCAGCCAACCCATCGAGTTTTGCAGACAGTGAGCCTCCAATACATGTCTGCCCACGTCTGTTCTTGAATGCCTTCGTGAGCAAGCCTAAGAGCATGGTAGTGCTTGAGATGCGGCGACGACAGACCAAAGCGCGCTATAGTGTGGTATCTATACAATGCATCTAGGTTTGCGGCTATTAGTTTATGCAATGGTTTGCAAGTACGCGACAGCGTATGGAGGGAAAGTGGGGGAAGGTAGCGGAGAAGGTGGAGAAGAAGATCTGTCGGCAGGTCTTGAATCGGGCTGTAAAGAGAGACCATAATATCTGTGCTGTCCACAAGTGTTGTCGTATCTGATATCCATGAAGACGAGGATGAGTATGAACAGGACGAAACTGACGGAGCTTTGTTGTGACGACGAAGAACCAGGGGTTCAGCGGGCTTTGAAATTTGAGTATTCATGCTAAAATCCAAATCTGCCGGTAGATGGGCAGAAGACTCGGTATCTTGACACACATCACTTTGGTTAGATGTATTGCCTACACTTGCATTTGCAATGTTCATCCCACCTTCAAAACTGGAAGTGTCTTGTCCCATGTGAGTGCGAAAAAATGAATCGAATGCTGGGTCCTCTATAAGCGATTCCTCTCTATTTACGACAGTAACAATCCCCGTAGAATAAATATCCACCCAATGGGGAGGTTAACAGCAGGAATGGGGATAATGGAGGGAGATCGGCTTCGACTCCTGAACAGCAATTCGTGTTCCAAAATAGTAGAGGGGAGGTGTTCACGCGACGCTCCTTGATTATCTAAAGTCACATGAGCATTAAATGCCCCCATTTCCGGATTTAACCGATTGGTCAGATTCTAACGCGTCAGAGCTCGGCCCCAACTCGCCTGGTTGCCCTTCAGGAGGAAAATCACAAGATCGTCGTTAGGACGTATGGAGCATGATAGTGGGGCCGACGCCCTGATGTCTCTCTCACAGTCTCCGGGTTTGCACCAAGATCCGTCGGGATCGGAGCACCATCCCGATAATCTTCTTCCCGTTACTCCGCTGCCGGACGGCCCGTCGCCGTCATCTTCACTGGAGGGGTCTCTGGACCTCAACGAAGAATGTCAACGTCTTATCGACCAGCTCCAAGACTACATCCCTGCAGAAGCCATAGAGCTTTTGTATGAAGCTGGCTTCGAGTCTCTGCACGCTGTCAGGACTTTGACCGTGAACGACCTGAACGACGCCGAAACCTACACTAAGAAGGTGTTGAAACCCGGTCACAAGAAGCTTATAATGCAGGTACGACTAAAAGCAAACGTGAACGTGGAGTGCGGTATGATTCTAATACGTCAGTGCGTCGGAACTTAGTACGTTCAAAGTCGACCGTACGACGAAAATGGTGACGATCTGACGAACCGCCACTTAATGTACACATTTGAGGGCAGCCCAATGGGGAAACGCCGAAGAATGGTAGAAGAAACCTCGCCACAACCCACTTTGTCCCTTCCAGCCCTGCAGTCTTTCCTGGAGCGACACCTGGCGGAATCTCCGGTCACGCGACATATTCGCAAAGACATCGATTATCAGATCAGCGTTCAGCAGACTCCGGACCGGCGTAGTGTGGAGGGCGTCTGGAAGTGCTTAGTGTGTAATTCTCGACCAGTAACTATATCACTCCGAAATGGTGGACGCCAACCTCAGCTCTCCAATGTGGGCACGCATCTCAAGACGATCAAGCATAACGCAGCCGTGAAAGAACGGAAAACCAAGACACAACTACTGGTTGGATCTTCCGATCAGATGGCGGTTGCTCTCGCTGCTATGCAGAAACATCTTCAACAGCAACAGCAACAAGAACAAGAACAAGTCAAGTCAGTCTTCCATATGGTCCAACCGTCGCGCTTGCAGAACCACATACAGTCAGGCCCAGATAGTACGCATCTCACGTCGGTTTCAAATGGTCCACTGTTGATGACGGGACACCATTCGGCGGTTGCGCATTCACAAGATGCACCCATAGGTGAAAGACAGCAGCAATAATTCCATGTAAAGACTCTGCAGAGGAGCCGCGTCAGACACTGCGTGGGCGGGGTTTTGGTAGATACTTCATTTTATCGTAATATATTTCATGTACAGAAAGAAGGATACACCACAGGATGTCTGTATTTTACTACGCATCCATCCCTGGCATCCATTTTATGTCAACTGTCATACAGCGATTTACATTAATAGATCTCTCCAGTGCGAACTTCCTAGCGCCCAAGGGTGAAATTTCGCAAGAGATTACATTTACAGTATATACAGAAAGCAGATATTAGACCACATCGACACCGCATTTTCGAGGCAGGTTGGGGTATAAGGTACGGTAAGAAATTGCGCAGACAGCCGAGTTCGATGGTGAGTATGTTACATCATCCTTCTTAATTGGCGAAGATTACGAACGTCCTGCAGCCGTATCTTTGGTGAGGGAGGTCTATCATGTCATAACATAGAAAACGAATTGTGAGATCCAGTTCATATCAAAAAAGAAGCAGTATATGTTGAGGTTTTGAAACTGACCGAGCGCGTGACAATCTCCAACTTTTCACGACCGCGTACAGCCAGTACAGTAACGGTACCAAATGGAGTAAAACCAGGAATTTGACGACGGTCCACCCAATAGCAGGTGGTTGGGTACCGTGGGGAGAGGAAGGCGGAGCGCTGCCGACAAAATTTGGAGGAACAGGTATTGGCGATGCAGGAAGGAAGGAAGGCTCTAATGGCTCTGAAGGCACACTGGTTTCAATAGGTATTATCGCTCGTTGTTGCAGTCCTGGCGGTGGCATGATGCCCTCTACCTTGCGGATAGGGAAAATCCAAGCGTTTGCACAATGAACTGCTCCTAATTGTGTTTGGCTTGATGCATTATGATGCATTATTATGCATTCGAATATCACCAATGGCTAACCTAATTGCCAAATGGCAGCACTTGTTCACAAGATCTATCTCGACGATGACGCATTCGCAGCACTATATACCTCCTCTGGTAAGCTGTCAGAGATGGCAGCTTTGGAAATATATCTCTCATGTGGCGGCCCTTCTTTACCTATGTGTAGAATTTTGGAATGGTGGAGGAAGACCTCTACCGGTCGGGGCAACCCAATGAATTGAATTTTCCATTTCTCGAGAAGCTCGGTCTTAAAACGGTCATCTTCCTGGCTCCGGAAGAGCCAAACCAAAGATTGTGAGCATTTCCTCATTTAGGCTGGCACGTTTACTATTTGCTCAAAATCACTCAGTCCAAGTTTTTTCGATTTGTCAGTTTGAACTTTATTGAGGACCAAGAGATACAGTTTCACCACCTGGGGATTAACGTTTCTGCAAATGCATGGGATCCAATATCTGAGGAGGTGGTACTGGAGGCCTTGGAGTTAATACTTGATCCAAAATCTTATCCAATGATTGTAATGTGCAACTTGGGGCGACATCGTACCGGTGGGAATCAGAACGTATCACCTCCAACAGGATTGTGTGTGGCTTACAATCCTACTCTAGGGACAGTGATTGGCTGCCTTCGAAAGCTGCAACGATGGAACTTGACATCGATATTTGAAGAGTATCGCCGGTATGCAGGGCCAAAGGTCCGCGTACTTAACGAACAGTTTATTGAGCTGTTTGATACCGACTTGGTTCGTGTTCCCATCAATCATCCTCTGTGGCTGTAAGATATCTGCTATCCTGCTCGAGGATATCGTCACGGATCTCCCATACTGTTTATGCTTTATTAATACTATCGACCATGGTTTGTACAATATTTATAAATGAGCACGATTTGAAACCCTATCTATTTTGCCACTTTGCCAAAGCATCTCTTAACCTTCCTTCGCACGATATGCCAGCATCCGATGTTGAACTAGGTTCTTCTGGCTCTGGATATGAAGCAGCGGCTGATTTTGATCTCCACCTTCTCCCAATCTCCACCAATTCTAGTGGCGTCTTCCCTAATCCGTCCTGAATATCAAGGTCATCAGACTGCGGATATTTGGTCCATGTAATAGACGACCATACATACCCGAATATTTGGATCTGCACCTTTACCCAGTAAAAACCCAACCGCCTCCACATCGTGATATAAGGCAGCAAAATGCAGTGCGTTCATTCGCCTAGTTACGGAGCCTTCCACGCCAGGAAGAGTTTGTTCACCATCAAAACAAAGCACATTTGGGCCGGCGGTGGTCGGTACTTCGTCGACAGCATCAATTTTTGCGCCATTTTGAAGGAGGAATTCTGCCACGACCATTCGGGGAGACGGTGACGTTGATGTCTTAACAGAGGAACTGATTGGATGTGGGGATGAAGTGGGTGAAGGAGATGATAATGGTAGAGGCTGTATGATAGAACTGTTTCGTCGTGGTGGCGGTGGCGAGGGATAGCCGAGGGCAGTTATGAGAGCACTATGTGTTGAGGAATTGGAAAAATTGATGTCTGCACCGAAGGCCATTGCCTTCAAAGCGGCAAGTATGTCTTTATCATGTGCTGCTTTCTGCAATAGCTTCTGCGGATCGCTGTCCTCAGATTGGAGTGATGCTTTGTCGAGGAACGTACGACTCACGTACTAGTCAACACGATGTGAACCGTCTGAGTGAGCGCGTAGAACATATGACAAATATTCTTCACAAATTTACCTTGTCACGAATGTATTGGGCCTTAAGATCTCGCCGGTCCGTTGCAGTGGGCTTTGTTTCGGGTGTTGCTGTCGCTTCCCATATGGAATTGGATTTCGCGTTTCCGATATTCTTCAACACTGCCATCAATTCTGGAGTCCAACTCACCGTATCAAGGGTGAGAGAGCGAATCTGTCAAAAGCGTCATTGGGTAACATGCGAGAGGCTCATGAACAAGACAAAAAACGTACCTTGGTAATGTGGGTTCCAAGACTACGATGAATTCCAGAGCAATCTAAAATATGATGTTAAATCAGCCGTCCGCCTACGCTAAAGATATCAGTGACAACTCACCAATACATAAAATGCACCCCAAGTTAATGCTTATCCAGTCTGGTCCCTTCGCACCGCATTCTGCACAAACTGCAAAAGTCACAATACAAATTAATTGAGAATTATCCTATTTTTTTTTAAGTCAACTGACCGTTAAGTCATACCTGAATTTGCTGGATCTGATTCTCTAATGATTTCTAGAACTCTTCCTGGAATTTGCGTATCGAGTTCCCCGCCAGGCAAGTTCTCTGTTGATGGGGTCATGGCACGACTTGCTCTCCCTAAAGGCACAACGTAGTCGGGGCCTACGTTCTCGAATATCGTACTGGTTCCACTGAGCATCCCTTCGATGGAGTTTTGGATTACCACTATCCATGATTTCATATCTTCAGCATCAGATGCTTGATATAAGCGGCGACCAATATGCGGCCCTATTAACTCGAACGCGAAGCGTCGGTCGATATTGCGGGCCTCACGCACAGTGCAGAACCGTAGATTGACGGTGTGGATCAACTCTGCTTGATTCTTCTTTAATAGACATTCTGCGCGACAAACGTCGTAGTGAAATCAGAATTCACACATTCTGATACCTTCAAACCGTACAAGCTAGCTGCACCTGCCCTTTAACCTACCTTGTAACTGGCCACCTGACAGAACGCACCAAAGTTTTCTCCAGCTAAGTAACCCAGCAGTGGCCTTTTGATGTCCACCACCTGTTGTCGGAGCTACCGCAACGAAGAGGTAACCCTGAGGAGAAGCGTCTATATCCTTTTCCACTCCAAACCACCGTCATTACAGATGTAAAAAACGCCATACCTTCTTTCTTCGCCCTAACGAGGCCGACTCCGAGTCATGTGTTTGAACCAAATCCCGGATACCACGGAACTTATTTCCTGCCGCGTCCGCGGATAATGGTCGACCGTTTTCCTCATCACTCAAGACTTCCCCCGTCCCAGTGCTATCGATAAGTAGCTGAGCCTTCGATTCAATCAGCTTGCGCCTCTCCTCTCGTTCCCTCTTTTCCTCGTTATATTTTTCATTTGACTCCTTCCATTTATTCGATAGGGTGTCGAGGTCATCTTTCTTTTTGATCAACTTATCGGCAATGGACTTGAAAAAGGACATCTAGATAGCAGATTTTAAGTTCAGGAGACAACTCAACAATACGCGTTGTTTCTCTTGGCTACCTGTTTCTCCGCCAGCACTGTGAAGGTGAAATTCAAGTCTCGCTCCATATGCGCTCCGTGCAGATCTTTCAAATGACAGTAATAATCCAGCCTGCGATGGGGTATTAGGCTATATTATGATATCTGCGAGAAAGATTTCCTACGTACCTTTTCAGCTCGTAATTTTTCTTCTTTTCTTGCCATTTCGAATCTGCCTCAAGCAGCTTTTTGTCGTGACTTTTAATGGAGAGGTATTTTTGCTCGGAAGCGTTAAAATCCTGCAATTTTCAATGAATATCGACGTTGGTTTCCTCATAGCGAGACCTGCTAACGATTTCAGAGCTACAACCTTGGCTTCTTGATCAAAGCCTTTCTTTTGACCTTCAGCCGCTTTAATCTGAGTACGGTACAGAAGATCAAGTTGCTCGATAAATGTCCCTTGAACTTGATTCAAAAGGATCTCTGTTGCCTTGTCCACCTCCTTCTGCACTTCGTTTAGAAGATTAATTACCGCAACATCTACATTGGGGATTGCTGAAATGGCTGCAGCAAGGCTTCTTCCAGCATGCATGAAAGATCGGGCGGTATTAACATACTCATCCACCTGCTTTGATGTCTTCTTTACTGCGTGTTTGAGGTTGGCGGTCTTTTTTTCCAAACTCTCAATCGTAGCACGGAAGGCAGGCTCATCATCCACTTCATCAAGATTGAGCATAGAGCTTCCAGTCCCGCTGGAAAGTTCTCTGCGATGGCCCCCTACACCCGCTGGAGATATTGCAGCAGGTGAAATGGGTGAAGAGACGGACGATCGTGGTGAGGTGGCTGACTCGTTTCCTTCGCTGTGTGGAGATAGGGGTGAAATTGCTGCTGGTTCTACTGATCCGACAACTGATTCTCTCCGTGAGCTGAAACCTGAGAGCGCAACGGACGAGGTTTGGCTGTGTGCACGAGTGGGAGGAGGTGGCATAGGGGCTATTGTCTTCAAGTGAGCAATTTGGTTCACAGTAAACAAACGAAAATACTTACATGAAACAAAGAAATCAAAGGTAGCCAATGCCTGAGATTGCTTTTCCTCAGCGTCATAAACTCCAAACTATTGAATTGACTGGTTTACACAAGAAAGTGCGCAGGGTATTTGACCATAAACATTCGACCTTTTACGTACATAACAGGAAGTTTTCCATCCGCCAGTTGGAGGCAGCGCAATACTCTTCAATTCCGTTTGTCCGGTGGCAGGAGGAGCCACGTATGCCCATGTCCATTCGTAGATCTTAAACCCATCGCCGTTCACGATTAAGGTTGGATCCGGGTTTACTACGTGCGCGTTCTATTGCGGGCCAACGTCAGTGCTGGGTGCCGTAGAGCGCCGCATTCCAAGCCTTATACATACAGACGTAGAGATGTCGTTCCCCTTTGACAGAACACGTTGCAGCTCGGCTGTAAGTAGCTCTGATCTTAGCTGTTATGCGAGATATCAAGCCAAGCTTCTCATTTAACGTCACCTGAACTCCCCGCAACGATGAACAATAATCCCCTTGGGCATTCTCCCGTCACTCTGAAAGAAAATGTGACCAACAGATCCTCACTGTAATCTACCGTCAGAGTTGGATTCCGTCCACGTAGTCGTTGATAGGCGGCCGTGCTTAAACGAGCGATTGATTGGACAGATTTCCAATGCGTGGGCGTTGAAGGGTCGGGATCTTCCAGCAATGAACTGAGCTTGAATGCTGATTCTGATCCTCCCAAAAGCTTTATGTACACATCGTCGCGATCGATTCGAATGGTGACCGAATCGGAGCCTTGCTTTAACGTTACCAGCTCAATGGAGACTGCAGGTCATGAGCGACGATTGCCATGAAAGTCGGAAAATATTCGCCAAACACGTACATTGCCTATTATTTACAGCATGCGAAGACGCGTTAGCACCCATTTCTCGAGCATCGAACGAGAGGTCAAGGCCAGATCGCAGCTGGTACAATGAAAAATGCCCCAATACCAACCAAAACGATATCACACAGCGCGACACACCAGGCGATGGTCGCGTAAGCACTGAATCACGTGATGATCTCTGAACATCGTAACCAAGCAGAGCCTTGGTGACATTGGTTCGTCCAGCAAACACCGAATCCTCAAAATGGCTTCTCTTCCGACCCAAGACCTAGACGAAAAGAGCAAGGCAGAACTGGTGCAGTTCGTTGAGAACGAACAGGTTGGTTCCGTACTATTCGCCTTCTCTTTTCCGATAACACATCAATGCTGATAACGCTTTGTTTAACTTAGCGGCGAGCGAACTTCCAATCAACAGGTAAGCACCTTGCAATCTATCTGGCCTTTTGTTCATTTAACTAACCCACTTGTTTTCGGTAGTACATCAATACACTGGTGAGTCTGTTTTTGGAGTGGTACCTCGTACACGTTAGGTAGCTTGTTGACCCAACATAACCTTGAACCTTTGCTGGACATTAACAGACGTCTGCTGGTAAGTAAAACCAAAGTTAGGCTAACCCTCTGGCTTCTTGATGTTTTCAAAATGTTAAATTTATGATTTTAACTGTAGGGATAAGTGCATCACAAAGATACGACCGGCGATGGACAAATCGGATGAAGGTTCGTTGGTGTCCTTACAGTGTGCAATAAGTACCGATGGATGTTTATTCCCTCTTCTCCGTAGTCTGCCTGACAAACTGTGTGGAACGGTTTCTCGACTCGACCATTCTCCTTTTAAACTCGTTGGGGCAGCAGGCTGGGCATCGTAAATAGACATGCATCGTTAGCATAATAGTATATCTCGTATGGCAATACGCAACGACCAACTCGTTACTACGTCACAGCCTCGGTGGAGAGTCTGCGTGATGTACTACGACAATGGTTTTCGTAGATCAAGGATGTTCATGCAGAAAGATATATCCATTAGAGAGTGGAATAAGATTTGCTAAACCTCTGTCGCCCGACCAAAAGTGCATATCCAACCAACCAGCTGCCGTATTAGGACAGTGCAGTTGTCTGCAACCTTGCAAATATCTCAGTCCATTCTTTCTATCCAAGTCTATTTGCCACACTTTTTGTTCCAGTGGTAATTGGAAATGTTCAGTTCTGCCGGATCACTACGCTTGGGTAATCACGGATCGATCAGTGTTGTGGGTTGTTGTCTGACTGTGTAGATCACACGGCTGTAGATCACTGATTTCTCCAGTGACTGCCATTTCCTGCAGCACTGCAACAGTCTGTACAAGTAACGGAGTTAGCAGCCTCGCTCTGTCTTTCTGACTCTGGAATCGGAATACCCTCAACGTCGGAGAATGTTGATGGCACGTAGAAATCGCTAAAAACACAAGGTCGAAATGCAACAAAAAACATTTGAAGAGCAACTTTCAGGAATCGTTGCACGTCGACGACAACAAAGTCTTCTTCGCACGACACCACTACCTCCCTCACCCCCCTTGATTGACTTTTCTTCAAATGATTACCTAGGACTTGCACATGATGCGCACCTTCACGACCGTTTTCTGTCCGCCTTGCAAAAATCTCCACATGCACTTGGGTCTACGGGTTCTAGGCTTTTGAATGGAAATTCACGGGAAGCACTATCACTAGAAACGTTCCTTGCCGATTTTCATAATGCACCTGATGCGCTACTGTTCAATAGTGGCTATGATGCCAATCTCAGTTTATTGAGTACTCTGCCACAACCTGACGGTGCTGTAATTTACGATGAACTCGTACATGCATCTATGCACGACGGAATCAAACTTGGTCGTGCAAAGTGTGCGAAAAAGTTTAAACACAATAATGTGGATGCGCTCCGAGACTTGTTGACAGAGTTGTTGGTGGGTAAGGAGGGACAACACGAACGGACATTGTGTAAAACGGCTGTTGTCGCTGTGGAGAGCTTGTATTCTATGGACGGGGATATTGCGCCTTTAGAGGAGATTGTGCAAGTTGTAGAGGAGTTTGATGGACGGGCTTGTTTGGTGGTCGATGAAGCTCACTCAACAGGGGTGTTTGGTCCGCAAGGACGGGGCCTGGTCTGTGCACTCGGGCTTGAATCAAGAGTGTATGCCCGACTACATACCTTTGGAAAGGCCATTGGAAGTCATGGTGCCGTCGTCCTCGGATCTCCTACACTGCGAGAGTACTTGGTGAATTATGCACGGCCTTTGGTGTATTCAACCATGATACCTTACCATGGTCTTGTTGCCATTCGCTGCTCATACGAGTATCTAATGGAAGAGGCTGCGGGCCTTCAAACGAGGATGACTGAACTGGTACAGGTTTTCAGACAGTCTGTCGGTACACTGCCATCTGGAGCGGCTTTGCTGCCATCTGATTCTATGATCCAAGGTGTAGTCCTAGCAGGTAAGTGAAAAAGGTCTTGTTGACTGTCAAGGGTGATATTCAACAAAGTTCTCATCTACGAATGATATCAAGGCAACGCACGGGTGGTGGCACTAGCGACAAAGGTTCAAGCAAAGGGTTTCGACGTGCGTCCAATCCGCTCGCCGACGGTGCCAAAGGGTTCAGAACGTCTTCGCGTCTGCTTGCATGCACACAATACGCGTCAACAAGTTCTCGCCCTTGCAGCGGCGATAAGATGGGCAGTTGAGGAAGTGATTGGCAGGAGTCAGGTTGCTCTTCCCAAGTTATGAAAACGTTGAATAGCAGATACAGAAACTATGTAGTATAGATAAGAGTTGAAGCCCATTGCGGGCTATCTAGATGTAGGATATTTACAACAGTTTGATCACTGCGTCCGTAACGCCCTTGGTTGTTCCTCGTCCACCAAGGTCAGGGGTCATGGCCTGTGCTTGTTCGTTCAACACCTTATCTACTGCCGAGTGAATGCGGGATGCCTCGGAAGCAAGTCCAAGGTGCTCCAGAAGCAAGGCAGCGGAGCGGATTGCGGCAATCGGGTTAGCAATACCCTTGCCCGCAATGTCTGGCGCAGAGCCGTGTACTGAATAAAGGATAGATCAACATTTGAGGCTAGAAAACTGAAAATGCACTTTCCTCCCGTTACCTGGCTCTCCGAGAACAAAATTGTCACCAACATTGGCGCCAGCTACAACACCCAAACTTCCGACCAAGGCGGCAGCACCATCACTGAACATTGTTATAGACCTGAAATTAGCCGGTTCTCCAACATGATAAAAGCCGGATAAGGTTACCCACCTAATAATGTCTCCGTACAAGTTGGGCGCTACCGCAACATCAAAAACATCAGGCTCGCGGAACATGCGGTAGCTGAACGGGGAGCAAATGAGCTCTCATGATTGTTTAAAGACGCCTCACGCTTCATACATACACCATCGAGTCTACGAGCTGCTCTTCCAGCTTTACTCCGGCGAACGATGGATCTTCCTTGTGGACAGCCAGACACGACTCCCGGAACAGACCATCCGAAACACTCAAAACGTTAGACTTGTGGACAACAGTGACCTTGGGTTGACCCTGCCACGCGACAGATCCACCCTGTTGTCTCTTAGCCTCGCGCAATTTCCCTCGTTGCAGGGCCATCTTGAACGCCATCCGTGCGATTCTCTTGGATGCGTATTCAGTGATCTTACGATCCGCCCATGCAACCTTTGTTCCATCAGGAAGTGTTTCCAAGCGCTCACTTTTGATATACTGTCAAAAAGACTGGGATGAAGTTCTATACCATTTTCAAAGCAAAACACACGCTCATTTACCAGACACTCTGTGTTTTCACGGATAATGAGCATATCAATCGGCTTTCCGGCGGCTCCAACAGGGCTAGCCACTGGTCGAACGTTGGCATAGAGATCCATACGTTTTCTCAATGCAACGATAGGAGAAGAGTATCCAGCTACTTTGTGCGAAGGCGAGCTAGACAATCAGGAACTACAGTCAACCAAAGCGGCACACTCATGCTTGTTATCAATTTGATTACCTTACAGCACCAAACAGTGCTCCCGCGCATTCAGACTTTAGCTTTTCCACAGTCTCCTCCGGAAGGGCGACTCCAGTCTTTTGGAAGAGTTCGAAGCCAGCATCGAGGTGGAGGAAAGCAAACTTGTTGGGAGAAACGGCTTCGAGGACTTGTTGAGCAGCCTACAAGAAAGGACGAGAGAAACAATTATGAGGTTAATTGCCGAGCGTCACTGAACCGTTAACGAAATGGGTCAGCACATACCGGAATGACTTCCTTTCCAATACCGTCAGCCGGAATAAGACCAATGGTAAGTTTGGACTTGCCAGCCGATGTCGACATGGAGCGTCCCGCGGGACCGTGTAGGGTGGACGCAAGAGACTGGAGCCGGCGAAGGGAAGCCATTTCTGAATCTATGGGATATCAAGTGTGGATGGGAAGCAAGTAAAACAATGTCCAGCGTGGAGGAGATAGATGGGAGATGGGTGAGTCAGCATGTCCCAAATGGCTTAATGATGGTTCTCGTCACATGACCGTATGAAATGGCCCCACTTTCCAAGTGTTCTCTCGTTGACTCGCATTCAACCAACCTCCAATCGCAGCTATACTGTTTGGCTGGCCTTGTGTATAATCAGCAATGGAGGGTGTGAGCGGACCGACGTTTGCCAAAGGAAATGCTCAACTAGATTATGGGTATCAGTGAGTTGGCGTTAAGAATGGCCCTGCTAGGATACCTCCTGTAAAATAAAATACAAACTATAAGGCGAGCCACGCACAATGGTTATCCTATGCGTTTGAAGTAGTCTTGGGACAAGAGTTGCGCACCGGTATCGTTTACGACCCAAGACATGGTTGGCGGATCCCTCTCGCCCGTGCCCCCCGTGCAATGACCACGCGCACGTTCAGCCCTCCGATATCTCCGATCCCATTGGAATGTGATTTAATGTGCATATGCCGATTTCAATACGTTTCTAACTCTTCCAAATGCAGGCCTTTTGCTCACAAAAAACTCTGCCGATTTTTAACGCGTAATTTGTTTTTACTGCTGACCAAACCTTGTCAACAAGATTTCACAACCCTCGGGAACGCTCTCTTTTAGGTTTTCTTTTTTGTTTGCATGTCTTTCGCAGGAGGACCCAGCGCATCGAAATGCTGTCCCTCGAGGGTCGTCTCCCGTTTCTTGCTATGATCATTCTGCTCGTGCTGTCCGCCATACCCGCGTCACACCATGCCACGGCGACAGCGATACCTATAGCACCCGCGAATCCCCGCGCTGGGTTTATCAACCCTTCCGTAACCCTGCCCTTGACGAGACGACAATTCGGTGGAAACGGGTCACTGGAAACACCTACTGTTGTCTTGCCTGCTGCTATACCTCCTTCTACCCCTTCGCCCTCCGGTCCCCCCAACAACAACAACCCGAATCAGAACAGCACTCCACGCCTCTCAGCCGCCTTGATTCTGATACCGATCAGTATCTTCTTTGGAATCATCATAACAGTTGTGGCTGTCCGCCTATCCTGGAGATGGCTCAGTATTTTCAATCGACCTATCGTGACGCACAGCAAGCCAGTCGAAATCGTGTACTCAGGCCCTGGGGGCCTGATACAGCATGAAGTATTGCAAGTTGAGAGTGATCGCAGACCAGGTCGGCTACCCCCGAGAGTAATCCCCAGACACACCACAACAGAGAGTTTGGCAACGGTTTACACGGATTCACCTCCTCGGTATTCAACGGATGCGCTAACCGCCAATGCAGGACAAATGGGAGTGGATCGATGAAGGGAAAACTGTCCCCTCACGGGGGGCGCACATTACACTGTATACACTTTTTATTATTATCATGTTCACGTAGTTATTTGTAACTCTGTTGATTAATACTGTTACCCTGTGATGATTACCATCATCTTACAACTTGCATCAGTTTTTTTGCCTTTGGAATGCATGATTACCATCAAAGACATCCACCTTACTCCCCATCACAGGGCGCAGAACAAGTAGCGATCCACCTCAGTCAAATACAAATCAGACCTGGAATGTGTCAAGGGGCAGAGAGCATGTGTTGCACTGATGAGTAGGCTTTAGTTGGATCCATTGTTGCCGGATTGATCCATGCGCGACGTGCGAAGAAGCATCGTTTGAATACGCTTTTATGATCAACACCATCAACCATGGTACGTATTGGATTGCAACATTTACTTTAACTGGTCTACAGCTCATACCCTCTCTCTTACCATAATGTGATTACAGGCCTCCATGTATCTACGCGTTAAACGCCAAAAGACCACATGGTTCGTCGAGGCCCAACCTCAAGACACTGTCCAACAACTAAAGACAAAACTAGCCACCACGCTAAATCGTGAAAAGGATGCAAAAGATTTGCGATTACAAGTACCAGGGAAGCAACCTGGGACGTACTCTCCACTTGATGACACTGCGGTGCTGGAGCAAATTGGGTTGGTGGATGATGCTGTTGTGTACTTGAGTTTTTGGATCGCTGGTCAATGTGAGTGATTGCGAAAAGTGTCTAGTGTATGCGTTAGATTGGATGTTTTCTTATTGATATTCTTTTTATTTATTTTCTATTGAAGCCAATCCTTCGGATGGGAAATGGGAGCCGGTAGAGGTGCCGGACTTTGAGCCATTGAATGACGAAGAAGGGGTTGAGGAAGGCGGAAGCGGAAAAGGGAAGGCGGCCGCCTAACCTTGATACGAACGAACTGTGCTTAACCGCTCGTCTGCCCCCCCGAGCGCGACAATGTTTTAATGCCATGCGCGTCGGATAGGACGAATTTCCTCGCTAGCATTCCCTCGCCCTTAGATTAACCTATACCTTTTGTACATATATCTAATACCATCAATCCAGCTTTTTGTTTTCTTGCAATGCTTGGACCCGAGCTCGTGCGCGTAATAGTGCATCTATTAGACCATTTGAGATGAGAAATGTGATATTCTGGTTCTCTCATACGTGTTTGGATTAGACGTACCGGATATAGCTTGGATGTTCCCATGGACAAATCTGAGACACATGTCCCCATGGACAAATTCTGCAGACACATGTCGCTGGTGAGGACCAACTATTAAGACCCACGCAAGGCCCATTCAAGGGAAAACGTCTTTGCAAGGTCTTCCTTAACGTCGGAAGGTTTTGCGGTTCGTACATTCCTAGTCAAGGACAATTAGGCGCGGGGACGCATTAGCTGAAAGGTACAAAGACAAAAAACGAATTCATACTTCGGCCTGATGAACAATGTTTAGTCTCACACGCAAAACACCCGATGATTCGGTTTGGAATCCGTACTTGTTCAGGCGGTTGCCCTAATATCAAATCTCGTGTAAACATGCCTGCGGAAAACCTATAACGAATTCGATTCAACATACGCTCGTTCCATTTGGAATGGCCATATACGAAAGATCTTCCAGATCGGCAGATCCACCAATGAAAAAGCTTCGCATTCGCGTCAAATACGAACCAAATGGCCGCCAGGTTGGGATTTCCAAGTCATGGCATCCTAAGTATACCTCAGCCTCGTTAACCCTTTCCTGTTCAAGCAGGATAATACTAAATTTGGTGTTGCATACCAGGCGTTTTTGGAAGAATGGCGTAACCATATCCCTGAGTCGTATGCCGACCCCACCAATCGACATTGGCAATATGAAAATATATGCGAGGCCATTGGGCAATCCGATCTGGCAAGGATAATGAACAAGTTGGTACACTGGATACGTAAAAAGATGCCAATAAACTAGAACAAACCATATCGATTTGCCATGAGTTGAATGTCTATTGGATAGCCAAACCGTGCTTCATATGATACCGTCTCCTCGTCATACGTTGATCTTGCAACTTGGGTGTAGGACGACAAGATTTGGAGAGGTGTCTCATCTTTCCAACCTTCTGGTATATCGATCATATAACGGACGTATAAACCGTTTCCATGAAATCCTCGGGCAGAGACAATTTCACCCATTACATTAACTCGATGACCAAACAATTTTGGGACCGCGGTAAATTCGGTGCCTACAAGATCTGCCCTTCGCCTCGCTTGTCTGACAGTGATGTAGGTGACAGGATTTTTTAGTAGGGATCAATGGGATGAAGAACGGAAATAATACCCACTGTTTGTAAAACTCTTGGAAAATCTTCCATTCATGCTCTTCGTCGGCTTCCGTTATTGCCTCTGACGCATTTTTTATCGTAAACTCATAGGTATCGTCGCCAAGCGTAAATCGATACGCGCTTTTTGGGGCTCGTCGTGATTGTAATGCTGGCTGCGACATTGGATGGAAGACTCGTGAACATGTGGTAATATTCGGTAGCACAGTGCCTCTACCTACTGTGAACGATATCAAGCCATTATCATATGCTTTAATGGTACACAGTCGCTTCTCAACGCCTTCGTAAAGCGGCCCTGTTCGTCCAATTTCCAAAGATGGTGCACTGTCTGTGCTGATAAACAAAAATTGGGATTTGTGGAACTTTGAAAGTTTGCCAAAGGTATGAAACCTTACCCTCAACATGCAAATACGCCATGATATGCATTTCAGTGAATGCTGCATCCAGCAATGGTCGCTGGACATGCACCGGATCTTTGGAAACAAAGTCACTTGTTTCGCGATGCGTTTTGGGGTGTATGCCACTCTCGACCAGTCGATGTTTTGCCGGCTGTGCATGGCGGGAGGGAGTTTTTCGTCGGTATACGAGTATCTCTGGATTGTTTTCATTGTTCTCGATAGGCTCAAATCCCAGGACGCCGTCGACGAGTCGAGATGGATGTTCCCAAGGTGATGTTGTGACTGTGGGTGAATGGAGATCCTTGGGCAGAAAGTCGTCTTCTTGCACATAGGTGAAGATGTGCTTGCGTGCTGTATGAATAGTAAGGAAACATTGATACCCTTTTGCCTTTTATACATTGTCGATGGTTCATACCTCCTCGTGTTCGTCCCGCACTCATGACTCGCGCTTCTCGGGATTTAGCTTTCGCAGCCAACTTGTGAACTTGTTCATGATAGCGTCTTTCTAATGGTGACGGATTTCCAGACAATGTCTTGAACTGCAGCACCTCGCTTTCTCACGTTGAGTAGAGGGTAATGATGTCAAGTAAACAAAAAGACTTACCTAGGGCTGAAAATCTTTTGCTGCCATTCTACGATGGCTACTTCAGGCTTTGGCAACAGCGATCTTCTATTTCTATTTTCTTCGGTTATATAAAGCGTTTCTAGTAGTAGCATTGTATTGAGGAAATATCCATGGTCTAAAACATTCGATTGGCAAACTACCCTCAATCAAGGGAACATTCTTATCGGCGATCTTGGCCAGTCGAACTTTTATTTTCAGATTTTCTACAGGATCTAATGTCCGATGATAACTGGTTGTCCTTAGGTCTGTCATAAAGATGAGTTTGCCAGTGTTTTCTTCCATTTTGGAGTATGCAGCATCCAGCACACGTCAGACGCGAAGAACAGGACAAGGACGCGGTAGATGAACAAGCCACACTTTGTCAGCAGGTAGAAAGTGTTTACACAAAATGTAGGCTTTGCTCTGATTACTCAAGATCAGCGAGTCTCAGCCGCCCATTTCCCACCGACCAAACGTTTGACGATGGATCAAACACTGTCTAGGATGGGATAAATGCCCCGACTTGTCAAGGTCTGGTTTTTCCATAGATGTCAAAGCTTTGCGGTTCAGGGTTCTTGTTGTGTGGTGGCCACGGGAACTGCAGCAGAAACTGCAAGCAAAGGAGGGACACTATGACACCCACTTTTGCATGAGCCAACATTTGTCAATACGACTCCACATTACTTGCACATCCACCAATGGTGGCTTTTTGAGAGAGTCACCAAGCGTTTGCTTGATTGGGAGTGTCAAAAAAACAAAAGCCATTCTCAAATGCAACTGGCAATCATTTGTAGGCAACTGCAACTTTTTTTTTTTTGGATAAACCCTGCATGCTTTTTTTTTGTTTTTAATGAGCCCCACATTGTCCGTAGAAGGGCTTCTTTGAGCCAAGACCTCGCTAGAAGGGAAAGGCACAAACGATATTGATAATGTTGCTATACACACAATGACAATCCAAACAAAAAGATCAGGTAACCTCACCGATTTGTGCGCGCAAGTCAGTTGAAAAGTGTACCATGTGTTTTGGAACACATTCGGGACGAGTTCACGTACTTTTTGTGTTTTGCATAATGCTACTCTCCCCCGTTATCAAATGTATTGTCAAGTATCGTTAGAAGTAGCGGAACTCGATAGATTGTACAGAACAAGGGGGACATGAGAGAGAAATCACAACACATTGTTAATCTTGCAATAACAGTCTCCTTGCGAATGTTTTCCTTTGTTAAAGAGTAAAAAAAGATTTCTCTCTTGTGTGTTTCAAAAGAAAACAAACCCTTGCCAATGAACACGTGTTTATTCTCTCTCTCTCTCTGTCTCTCTCTCTCTCTCTCTCTCTCTCTTTTCTTTTGCTGTTGAGATAAGTCTAAAACTTTTAACCAAAAAAACAAAACTCCAAAACTAAATACTTTTAATGTCAATTGATTCGTTCAAATCCACTTTGTCTTTATAAAGAAAGTTTCTGATACGCGTTCAGCAGTTTCAACTTTCTTTTGACTAGACGTCTTCTAAAGGTCTTTTCTCTCGTTTGGGACTCGTAGTAGTAGTCGAATATGTTGAGAGTGGCGAATGAATAAAGAAAATGGGGGGGTTTTATAACAGCGTTATAGAAATCAACTTGCTGTATTGGTCATGTCGACTACTTTGACTTTTTTTGTATTGTCGGAGGGGTTTTCTTTTTCTTTTGTTCTTCCACCCTTTATACTGCAGTCCTCCTCCTCCTCCTCCCAACTCTCTTTTCTTTAGACTTTTCCTTTTATTAAACGGACTGGTGCCGTTTAATTGTTGGCCTCCCCCTTCTTTCTGCCCTTTAGGCATTTCCCCTTTATCCGTTTTCCAATACCATATAACGAAATCAAAAAGAGAGGCCAACCCCCATCATCATTCCAACGAGTGAGAAGCTAGAAGAAGAAGAAGAGACTTTAGCAAATGGCCGCAACAGCGACTTCCATATTCAAAATACGAGCCATCTCAGATTTCTTGGCACCAAAGGACGCTGGTGAAGATTGCCTTCTCTCGTTTCGCAAGAGCCAGGCTTTCTACGTCTTGTCGACAGACACTGTGAGAGGTCTCTATTTTGTGAGTACGCAGTATGCAACCCCTTTTTCGCGGACCGCAGTATCAGGGCTGGTCCCTGTGTCCCATTTTGAGGTGGTCGACTTGTTGAGCAAGGACCCCGCCCCGCCCAAACAGCAATCACAACCATCACAGCAACAGCATGTTGCCGCCGCCGTGGCTGGAACCACGGTACCTGCAAACGCTGCCGAAAAGACGGTCGCTGGTCGACAGTTAAGGGCCTTTTTGCAGGCAAATACGCGGCGCTACTCGGAAGGAGCCCTTTTGGCTCCACCTCCCCTTCACCCCGACGATGCAGAATTGCAAAGACGAGCCGGAACCGTTCCTAGAAATGCCTATAGATCTCGTACAACAACCACCAATACGGCTACTCGGTCCTCGCAACATCAACAACACAAACAACACCATCAGAAAACCTCGACAACAAAACCAACTTGTCCTCCACCTCCTCAGAAGCAAGCACCCAATGTCTCGCGAGATCGTTTCATATACGCCGAAATCATTTCTACCATTCGCCAAGCACCATATTCTTCCACGCATGTCGCATTACAACCACCGCATCAAAATCTTTCCTATTCTGTTCGTGTCGTCCGACAATACTCTAGTCATATTATCACTCGCTCTTTTGACGACTTTGTCGTACTCCACAACTCACTTGTACAATTCTTTGGCGCATACAACAATCTTAAGCATTTGATTCCTACTCTCCCCGCTCGCATCACCTTGTCCTCAGCAGCATCCCAGTCCCGTAAATCCGTGGACGAACGAATTCACGCCCAACAACTCGCCATGGAAGAATATCTCTCATCCCTTTGCGACCACCTTCCCCCGTCCATGCTCGAGTCTGGTATCGTGGCAAAGTTCTTTACCCCGCGAACAGCAGAAGAAGCCGCCGCTATTGAATCCGTCGTACGACGGGACTCTGGGTTTTCTGCTGAAGGCAATGGCAAAAATCCTCACCAACAACAAAAACAACAACAACAACAACAACAAGTTCCGCCCCCGGTTCCAGCAAAGGACAAACCTGTCAGCACAGTCGAAAACCTCTCCACTCACCTCCATTCTACATTGAGTATTTCACAACAAAACCGGTGTTCAAGAGGTGCTGGATCGGCGGAGAGTGATTTCGATGCTGAAGACTTTTTGGATTCATATGTGGTTAGATCTCCTGTATATTAGAATTTGGTAGTGTGTCAATCAAAGTGTATATGACTAGCCAAGTAGTGGTATACAGAGATCAATGGGCGGATTCAGAGAGAGACAAGCATAGGAAAAAGCAAATATGTAGAAGGGCAAAAACATATTCTACTCTTTGTATCGTACTTTTTTTTTTTTTTTTTTTTTTTTTTGGTGGAAATCAACCCAGACACTCAACACAGATTTTATATATATTGATAACAAGATTATCTTGTCTTGATCATTTCTGTGCGTTTGAATTTATATTTTTTAGTCTCTCTGTTCACTCGGAAAATGACACTGGCTGTACAAGCTGTGCCCACGACACCCAGGAATAGCACAAAGCCAAGCGCAAAGAGAGGTCCGTTATCGCCCCATTCTTGTAAGGCATCCAAAATACCTGCATTTTCTGTCGTTTAGCTTGATGGGCGAGAACATGTAAGACGAGAAACGCCTCGCACCTTGCCCGTTGACGGTGAAAGCCTGACAAGAATGACAAGTCATCCCGGCAGGTCTTGCAGGATTGCAGTGTTGGAACGCGCTGAGGTTTGATTACGTTGGGCGTGGACATTGGCTTGTAAGTGAAAAGCGTGTAAACAAATGGGCTAACCGGTATTAGAAAAAAGCGACTAATTTCATAGACTGACTATGTGTATCTCCTAAAAAGCAGTATCGATAATATATTAAATATCTGAACTTTTAAGTACTATAAACTGTATAGGGGGCCGACCGGCCGTTATTTACAATCATCACGTCTACCGACGACTATATCTTACTAGTATTCACGACCTAGCGGTTTGACCCTCTTTCATTCCGCACCGCGGTATATGGTATGCTATATACATCCAATCGGTACTTTCACTCGTTCCCTCACGTAAATTACCGAGTTTGAAAGATTTCGGTAGACATTCCAGTGCACGGTCCTTGACTCATTGCAAGGATGTTGTCGCCATCACATAACGAGTCGGTCCATTTTCATAAATAACTCAACCAAAACTCATGCGGTCCTTCCGAAATGCTGTTCATTATTGAACACGCAGAGTTTACAAGAGTGTGGCATAAGGAAGGTGACGGACACACGGCTGTCCCGCAGAGTGTGTCCGTTCTGCAACCGCAATGCTAACTGGTGCGCCGATTTCCCTCCTCTAATAGCATTGCGGTTGATTCGGCCTCATTTGATACATCCTTTTTTCGCTTCAATTGGTAGTCCGTATATGTGTACCAGGCACCTGACATCACACTTGTTACCACCAAAAACGGTCATTGTACAAAATCAGTGGATGCCTTACCACCGAATAGCGTCATTAGAATGCCCAGTGCGTTCATAGAAGTAATCTCAAGATTGAAGATAGTAACCGATAATATGATTGATAAGACTTGCTTGACGTTACCTGGCGGTTAATTTCAGCAAGCAGTGAGTCTTTTGCACCATTACCGTTTAGAGTGGCAGCATCACTACAGCAGGTAACTCACCAGCGACACCCATGGTCAAGGCATTCGTCTTTTTATTCGCAGTGAGGCTAGCAAAGTTTAACGCAAACGCGATGGCACCATTAAAAAATAATGCTACCATCAACGCTGGTGTCATTCCACCCTGATTGAAAAATTCAAAGGTGCGGGACATCTCCCCAGTAACAAATGAATACATCATAGTTTGGAGTAGGGCCAACGGTGACATGCGCATGAGGAGATCGAGGGGATGAAGTTTGAGGGACCCAACCTGCACGCGGTTGGTAACAATCGTTTTAAGCGCCGCAAGAACGGTTCCCAGTAGAGTGAGAATAAATCCTATCGAGGTAAAGTAGTAGTCTCCAACCGTTGCGAGGCAAACGCCAAGAATTGTCTACAAAAAAGACGGACTAGTCAGTCAAATTCCACAATGCAAACAAACCTTTACTGCGTGCCTTACTGGAAGTAGCGTGAAATAAATGGCACCAGAGTACGATTTTTTGAGAAAGATTATTGAGATGAGGATCGTAAATAGGGGAACTGTCGATCGTACGACTTGATGAAACTATATTCACAAAAAAAAGAAAAAAAAACGTGTGAGATATTACTGCGCACTCTGCAACGCACCAACTTTTGTCCATTTTGTAAAAAGACTATCATGCGCAGCATACAGCACCGTAATCCCCCCACAAAACCCCCACACAACACTATACATCCTCACAAAACTTACCGGCACAGTAACCATATTCAACGAAACATTAGAAACCGCAATATTCAACGTATAAAGAACCGAAAAAAGCACCATAACCCATTTTTCCCTCTGCCCCAGTTTGGCAGGCAGAAAATACCCCGTCCCCGCACACAAATAACACCCAATCGTCCCGCACGCCGTATGCACCGCAGTAAGTGTCCACGGAAACGGAAAGTGGAAGAATTGCATGACAACTTTATTGTATATCGTTAGGGTGAGATTCAAGGCAAAGTAGACCAGAAGCCAAAAGACGGCTTCCCGAAAACCAGGTGCTGGTGATGATGGTGGATGGGTAGCCATGTCGTCACGTTGGGATTCCAACGCAATAAGGGGCAAAACGTTCGCTCCAAAGACAAATCGTGTTGCCAAATGACGAGGAAAGTCCAATCAAGATGGATAAGCGTTTATACTATCAGCTTGCAACGACGGGATGTCCCCTGCAACCATGTGTGATGGGCCATCCCCTTATTAGCACACAAAAAAGGTACCCATTTCCACCCAAAGAAACAAAAAACGCAAAAGGAACAGTCAAAAAAGAAGGTTCGCTTCAAGTTCTTCAAACCGTCACGTGATATGACATTAAACTCTTTGTGTTACCACCGCTGCGGCGACGCCAGCCTAAGCCCGCTTTAAATCCGACAGCCGGGTACGGGGTGGAATTAAGGTTTAAGCTGAGGGGAAGAACACTTGCCGTAGACTTGTGCCAAACGACCATGGTATTTCCCATTTCGGTATTACTTTTTATTTACACCGAAATTACAAATCGGAAAAAGACAAATTTAAACAACAGAACCAATGCCCCATGACACAGCACGATGATGGATAAAACAAGTGTCGAGGCTCTTTTATCGTTTGTTTGAGTTATGATCGGTCGGACTGTACGAATCTTGAATAACACTGTAAAAACACATAAAAGATGAGCAGCGGGATGCGTATAGTTGTAAAGTCACAAATTGTCACCTGAACTGGCAAAAGCGACAGCAACTAGAACCCATCGGACAATCTCAGAAGGGATAATGCATAAAAGCTATAAGCAGGGGTGTCAATATCTCCTCAGAACTCCAAACACACCGCGGTGAACTTCATTACCGAAACAGGTATCCAGGCAGCCAAAGCATATCCGTACATGTCAATCAACTCTAGCAGATTTGCCGGCCCTTTAAAGTATTTCAAAACCCCCCATAGGACGAGCGGGACCACGCTCGTGTAGACATATACGGTGCTTACGGCCAAGGACAGCAGCGTCATATCATACGTATACTCTTTGTGGTTGATCCATCCAGCCACCGTTGAAGTGGCAAAGAGTGCGAAAATGACGGTCGTTGCGATCCAAAATGGTCCTGCGTAAGATGGGCCATTGTTTAGCGGGTAATCCTCTTTGAACTGAAAATAAAACACACAAAGCTCACCGTAGAGATCCGGATTTGTACCAAGCACATCTGCAAATTTCTGTTTGGGTATAACCGTTGCGACTATGCGCTGCCCGACCTGTGCTATCCCAGTGAATACCAAAATCCACTTGGCGCGTCAGTCACGCCCCACTCACATCTGTTGTATCAACATTAAAGTACTGAGAGTAATATTCAACCGTCCAAAAACCACCGCGTGCTTGTGGTGCGGCCTGTGTTTGCTGCTGCTGAGGTGGAGGAGCCGTGAACCCGAAATCTGCAGATAAACCACGCAATGCTGGTACTCAAGGTCCACGGGATACTTTAATAACGATTAAATTCCTCACCTGCACCGGAGGAAGGTCCTGCTCGTTGTGGATTCACCTTTCCCGACACGTTCTTCTGATCTTCCGAGAGAATGAAATCTAGGCAAAAGAAGAAGAAACGATTTCATCAGAATTTGGCTTTTGGACATGGACGCATCTTGGGCACATATCCGTTCCTGCCACCGCCATTGAATATGGAGCCAGGGAGGTACTCTCGACAGAATCGCTTCGGAGCGTCGCCTGGCCACCGTGACCTCCAACCACGCCGGAAATCGTCCGAGTACGCAGCGACTCCCGGTACATTGACGTATCCAAACTTTCCCACACCCTTCTCCAATGCAAGCAATGTTGATACATACTTTGAAATTCCAACTGTGCCTCGGGCGTATCAATCTACACAATCCAGATAAAACCAATCAGTACGCGAAAGCCAATCCAAATCCAAAATTGTAACGTTCACCACATACTGGCGGATCCAAATCCACTATAGCGTCATAGTTTGACGACATGATGTGTATATCGTTGTAGGAACTCGTCCAAAAAGTCGTGAGAGTTGCATTTGCCTGCCCCTGCGCGTTGGGCTGTGGGCTGCGAACACGTGTTTTACCTTGAGACGGCATTCCATTACTCTGCAAGAGACTTTTTGCTGGTCGACTGCATGTGTTCTGCACAATTGACTTGGAGATTGGCCCTTCATGGATGCAGTCACTCGCCGTCTCATAAAGGAATTGCGGGACTATCAACGGGATCCAAACCCGCAAGTTGTCGAGTTGTCGCCTACATCTGACGACAATTTATTGGCATGGCGAGCCGTCATTGCTGGCCAAGAGGGGACGATATATGAAGGTGCATGCCAAACGTGGCACTAAACTACAAGATACTGTTACTAATTAAATAATGTGAAATACTAGGAGGACGCTTTGATCTTGATATAGTTGTACCCAACTCGTATCCGATGCAACCACCTACTATCAAGTTCATAGGAAGGGTTTGTCATCCGAACGTGCACTTTAAGGTACAGTAAACGTTGACCTTATTTTGATGCAGTCACGTATTTTCTTATCTGACAACCTGTGGTAGACTGGTGAGATATGTCTTGATTTATTGAAATCTGCCTGGAGTCCTGCGTGGACGTTGCAGTCGGCCTGCGTAGCTATCGGGGTGCTGTTGACGGTCAGTATACATCCCCTCCGAGTATTCGTATCCCGTGTCTGATGTCTTCTACAGAGCCCAGAGCCGGATAGTCCACTAAATTGCGATGCCGCGAACCTATTGAGGTGTGGTGACATGAGGGGGTATAACTCGCTGGTGCGAATGTATACCCAGCTCTATGCCGTACCAAGCACAGCAGCTATCATGTCGTCCACGTCCTAGCGGATGTTAGTACTAGTCGGTTTACTATAGATCTCTATTTCCTTTTGTACATATTTCGCTTAGATTGGGTAATTGATTCATAAATATCAAGTACTGTGAAGCATTCCGGTTAATGGGGCCACCACTGAAGCGAACTATCCTTTAAGGAGGAATAAAATCAGATAGGCACAATATTCAGTTACGAGCAAATATACATGAGTTACGAGTACGTTCCCGGACTACGCCGTGCGTAAAATCAGGTGCACCCCGCTATCTGACTCGACAGGTTGACTGAGCTCACCCACTTGCAGGGCAAAAGCGGCGTTTTCAAACGGTGCTGTTTATCACGTTCCATCCGACTTAAAAGGGAGGTCAAAACTAATGAGTCAACAAGTGTCCAACTTACGCTGCATTTGACCTCGGCCAAATTGGCCCAGATCTCCACCTCTCTTGGCTGAGCTACAGTCACTCTCTGTTTGTGCTAGGGTAGCTAGGTCGGTTTCTCCGCTAACAATGCGCTCACGAAAGGCTGCAGGGGGAATTATCATCGATTCATCTCATATCTGAACCAACAACGCCCACTAACCTGCAATCTTCTTGTGAGCTTCTTCCTTGGTTCGCGTGATATTCTCCTGCAACAAAGCTGAATTTTCAAACACAAGAAACTTGTGCATACTTTAATCCACACCCACCTCTCGCCAGCTAGAAGGTCTTCGACTTTCTCGGTGTTTGACCAACAAGTGAGACGCGCGAACCGATTGAGGACCATTCGCACTTCCCTTCACTTCCACTCCGGCCGGCTTATCCCAAAGACTTTCGCCCGTTGTTCTGTTGAAATAGTAAGCCCTGTTACGGCTTTTTGACCACCGTTCCTGTGGGATAGTTCACGCTGGTCAGGTTCCAGAAATCTGACCACATAACTATCGCTTGACAGGCGCACCTCCCAAGCTTGACTCGCGTCGGCCTATGAATGTATATGACAGTTGTCAGGATCCTAAGAGCAATATAAGGATACTACAAAGAGGGATGATACCATTTTGTCGTTGAAGTTTTGATGTTGGATCTGGGATTGGGATGAGTAACGGAGGGAAGGTGATTGAAGTGGTGAGCTGCGCCGATTGAATGACATTCGAATGTATCATGGCATGGGCTTGTTGACCTGCCTGTTTCGCGTACCGACTTTATAGTTGGCTACGATTTTTGACCGGCATCTTCAGTTCAACAGCATCTTTTTCAACGGCCCCTTATTACTCTACCTTGGACGAACAAGACTACGCTGCTCTGTTGAACATTTTGGGTAGTCAAACTCTTTAATCAACGTATACTCTGGAGTGAAGCGTTATGGACGCTGTTCAGTCTGCGGTCGGGGTGAGTGCTCTTATATGTCTGCTATGTGAAGTGAAAGCATGTGCTTCTAGTCTCTTATTGTGTTTATATGCTGTTTCGCAGGGATGGTCGGACTGGAAAGACTCGCTATTGGCTGCGCAGGCGGATGGGAGTAAGACCAATTTACAGGTATGGGTTAGGCCAGTGGTGTAGGTAGTTGGTGGACAGTAGTGAAAATGGAAATGTACTTTGACATGACATGTGTAGCCGGCCGTTGGACACTATACTAGGCAATAGTTCAAGGATTCAAAGTTGTGACTTGGGTGTACTCACACACGTTCATATCGTATAGGCCCTTCTCATGAGTTTCAGCGTTATCCTACTATCCGAAATCGGCGACAAAACCTTCTTCATCGCTGCCATTCTCGCTATGAAAAACTCACGCTTCCTCATCTTCTCCGCCGCCATGTCCGCCCTTACCGTTATGACAGTCCTTTCCGCGTTTCTGGGTCACATTGCTCCACTATTAATATCAAAAAGATATACCCAATTAGGCGCCGCCGTGTTATTTTTGGTGTTTGGTGTACGTATGTTAAGGGATGGATGGCGGATGAGCGGGAAAGAAGGACAGGAGGAATTAAGAGAAGTGGCAGCAGAGTTGGATGAGAAGGAAGGGGCCGAGAAGGCTGATGAAATGGAAGGGGGAGGAAGGACTACGGACACTGGATTTTTTGGAAGATGGCAGGATAGAATTGGGGGATGCACGAAAAGAATATTATCTCCAATTTGGGTGGAGGGGTTTGTTCTGACATTTTTGGCAGAATGGGGAGATAGAAGTCAAATCGCGAGTAAGTTTTGATTTCGATTGTTACCCCATTAACAGCCAACTAAGCGCCATTGTCGGGACTGCAGCTGTAGCCTTAGCCGGTGCGGAAGATTTTTGGTGGGTGACGGTTGGCAGTTTGGCCGGACATGCTATTTGTTCCTCTGTCGCTGTCATGGGCGGTCGCATGGTATGTTGTTTCCTCGGACTGGTTATTACTTTTTTATGATATAACCTGACCCCCTGTTCCTTGTCAAATAGCTCGCCGCCCGAATTAGTGTCAAGACTGGTATGTGGTCCACTATACTGTCTTATCTACCGCCTAGAGTTGACACCTGTCACTTTTTACAGTAACGCTGATCGGAGGCCTTCTTTTCATTGTTTTTGGCGTCTTGGCTTTTGGTGAAGCGACGACTCTTTCTCTGGATTGAGTGGGTATACTCTCACACAAATGATTAGGCAGATAGATGGTGTATTTATTGATTTTGACAAAAGACTTCATTAGCATCTATTCCTCTTGTGAATGTCAAAACAGACAAATGACATTGGAATGTCAAACACGTGTCATTACTGGTGCGAACCAGCGCTGAGTTTTGCGCTCCGCTCGGCCGCGTTTTTGTTAAAATGGCTGATGTTTCAAGATTGGAGAAGATTAGAAACTCCAACAAAAAACAGTCTATTTACTGCGCTCCGCCATTTAGCGACCTCTTACATGGCCAGGACTTGTCTTGCGCATTTTGCATTCTCATCTTTGCCGCCTACGTAAAAGCGACGACGCACTGAACAGAGCCAGGTGGACGGCCTTTATCCGTTAGCCGCTAACCTCGTTCGGCTCGTACAACACTGCTCTCCCCTGAAAGACCTCGGACATCATGAATCCGGACGAGAAACACGGCTACCCTGCCCATCCGTACCCTACAAACCCAGAGTACAATCCCGAAATGTACGGGCCGCCTCCTCAGTACGGAATGAATCCTTCCTACCCATACGCCCCGCCGTCGGAGAGCGGACACATGGTTCATCAGGACAGTGCAACTACGGTAACGACGAATGCTGATGGAAATATTTTCAGTCGTGTAGTCAACTGACGTGTTTCGGTGGTATTTTGATAAAACAGCTGCACTCAATGCCAACCCAATCGGAATACAGCTATCCTCCTCCTCCGGGTTCGACACTCGGTTATCGTCCCTCTACAGACCAAGCAACTGGCGCATACCATGGCACCAGTCGACCCCCGTCCCTTCTTCGCAAAGATTCTCCTCTCCCCTATAATCCACTTTATGATAAAGACGACGACCACGGAATTGGTGGTACGCGATACTGCTGCGGGTGCTTCAAAACTCGCCGTAACTGCGTGGGATGCTGTTGTTTCCTCCTTCTATTCGTCTTGGCCGGTGTGGGTGTCGCTGTTTTCTTTCTGTTCCCGAGAATTCCCGACATTGTAGTTTCGGATGTCTATTTTCCGTCATCACCGGCGGGATTTAAGGTCCCCGCCAAAGGTCCTGGGTCCAGCTGGAGGCCTGGCTTCAGTGATGATGGTTCCCTTGTCAGCGCTACAAAGGCCAGTCCTTACACATTCTCTATTGGCATTGGTGTCAATATTTCTGTGGCTTCAGAAAACTATGTGTCTTTCAACGTGAAGACACTTACAATATCGGTAAGTCATTGTCTAGCATATCTGCCCCACACACCAGAACATACATACTCATCAGTCTCCTGTAATGTAGGGCACGTTGAAGAATAACAACGGGCAGCTTGTAGACACTACAAATTCAGCTAATAAGCTGTCCACTAGCTCTGTTGTCAATGATATCGACTTCCCAGGAAGGCAAACTACGGTGGTGCAACTACCAATCGCTATCAACTACACCATCACGGAGCCCGTTCAAATTCCGAGCGATCCGGTTCTCGGAGTACTCCTTCAAGCCTGCGGCATTTTTGCGAATGGGGGCTCAGCAGGAAGGATTCGCATGCAGATCGTCGCCATCGTCGACTTGAAAATCATTTCCTGGACGGGACAAAAGATTACAAGCAAGAAGGATGTGGACTTTGAGTGTCCCAGCAATGTCGCGGGCGAATTGGCAAAGAAGTTTGGTCAAAACGTGCTGGGCGGTGCTCTTAATGCGTTAGGAAATGCGGTTGAGGGGAAGGATCCTCAAGATTTGCTGAGCAATGTGCTGGGACGAAGGACGGGCTAATGGATATACTCGTATATTATCTGATTAGGATATGTAGAAATGTTGTCATATATTGGAATTCCTGTGATGCGTTAATATCATATATCTCCGTAAATTCTGGCTCTTTTGATGTGTGAACATGTTACAGTAGCCTATCATATAGATTGTTGCGCTAGTGATTTACTGGCGCTTACATAGTCCTCTCAAGGAACCGCTGTCCCATCCTCCAATCTTACTGACATCATATGCCCTCTCTACGGCCCAACCTATCTATCTGCTCATCAAACTAGTACCCATGTGCTCGTTCATACGCGATCTCCTCATGGTCGTTGACACGTTCTGTAGCAAGGATAGCCTACTCTTGATGTCGTGGATACTTTGTAAGGATGCACCATACCTTTGGATCGATGATATCCGACACTCATTCATCAAGTTCCGCATCAAAGTTCCCGCTGCCTACACTGAATTGAAAGTCAGCAAGTCTGTTGGAATGAGGCCAACCAAGGTGGTCGATACCATTCACCCTCGGGTGTTACGTTAAGTGCCGCTAAAAGCTGGTGTTCGGCGGGATCAGTGACATGCGCCATACCATCGATTCCAAGCAGATAATAATAAGGTGGTGAAATCTCAAAAAGTCTAATTATACCGTGATACTAGAGCTTTGATGGCAAGTTTGAACAATAGAGTCATATGCTCCGCAATGAAAAGACCAGTAATCATCATAGATCGCAACCAGCTTACTGCCACCTGAATGGCGCGCTGCCAGCTCACAGCGTGGTTATATATATCAACCCTTTGGACTTGCGTTACGGCCGCGACTTCGGATCGAAGCACACTCCTACAGGCTCTGGAACGAGGGCCGCACCATTCGCCGGGACATCCTAACAAAGAGCTCAGGTTCTCGGGACTCTAGGACTTTGCGCGTTTTTGGTTGTGATTAGATTCGGGGGGTTGCAAAAGATGTAGTAGTGCCTCTCGATGACTTTGTCTCTATAGTTTATACGTTTACTGGAAATCTGGGATGCAAGCAGCTTAGTCAGCACCGATCGGGCACGTGCAAGCCATTGATTGTCGTTGTTTGACGGGAGTTCCACTCAGATCAACAGTATCATGTCGACGGATCTCACCTATCTTTGGCCAGTCGTCCACGACGCTGTGCACCAGTTTGCGTCGTCGCCTCTCCTTCCTTTGATTCATGCTGTGGGAGTTGCGGTAAGAGGGTCAATCAAGGTGATTTTTGCCAAAGCGATGTCAGCTCATACCCATCAGTATCATCTGAGGAAAGCCTTCCCGCCGCAAAAGGACGAGCCGTTCTTACAAGGATTCCGTATGTTGTTTGTTAGTGATATGCTTACTGTCAGGTTGCTGAAATGTCATTTTGGCTGCAGTCCGCCATATACTTGTTGCACTGGGCGGTGGAACTTTGGCAGGTATGTAGATCCTCGCTCCAAGGGCTACTCAATCTACGAGGCGTGTATATGGCAAATGATCTAATGCAGTGATTCTTTAGCCATCTTGACTGCTCGGCCGGTTCCGATCTTGTTGTCCAATAGTTTGTTACCACTATACACACTCGGTCACATTGCCGTCTTTTACACGCCTTTCGTCTACACTATCCTACGAGCAATCTACTTCACGTTCGAGCCTCTTTGGATTGTCACCGATGCTTTCGCTCGCTCCTGGGCATTATGCTACGGATTAGATGGATTCCGCGCGCACCCAACATACGGGGCTGTCGCCAGGGAAGCGATTATAGGACAGTTAGCATTAGGTGTGGTGAGTGTGACCGCTGGGGGAATTATGTTCAAGTGGTTTACAGGCATCAAGAGATATCACTATCCTGGATGGAATTTCTCGGTAGTGATTCTTGCGACGACCTTCTATGTTGCATTTGTAAACGAAGAGCTGAAGGCCGCTGCAGTAGAGCACATTAGGCCTTTGAGCGTCTACGGGAAGAAGGTTGGCGTTCCGGAGGTTCTGGGGAGCGGAGATATGCGGATTATCTGTGGGCTGGTTATGGCTGTTGGATTTCTTTTGGGTGAGATGGTCCCCGTCTCAAACTCGAAAACCCAGCTTCCTCCAAAAGTGGTTGTGAAATCCAAGGTTGCTCCGAGCAAGTCTGGCAAAAAGGACTGAGGCATAATCTAGAAACACTAGAAAGTCAGTTTGATAGAATCCATCAATATATCTATGGCAAATTACGATGGGAAACAACAAACTTTGCTCCGTGTTCTGTTAAAAAGGCATGGCTGCTTTGTTCGTTCCATGGTCACAAAGTACATCAAAATATATTCAGCACAAGAAACGACTATAGACCAATGAAATCCTACCCCTCCGTTATGCAAAATACTACAATGTCAAACATGTGTGCCTAATAAAATGTCAGTTTCTGCCACCTACCAAGGCGTCTACTTATGGGACACTTCCAGAAACAACCCATCCTTAAAACCAGTCGTAATACTGGAACGAATCCTAAAAGACTGTTCTTGTACAAGGGTAAACTTGTACTTTCGAACAAGCTGGATCACCGCGACTTTGGATTCAATCATGGCAATCTTTTGGCCGATACCTAGTTTCTTTGTCAGTCCTAACCATTTCTTTCCAGGTGAACGATTCCCAACACCAAAGGATTACTCACAGTTCATTGGTCCATCACCAAACGGCAAATACGTCCCAGCGCGTGGATTGAACCCATTGTCCCATCTCGATGGATCAAACTCGAGTGGCCGATCCCAATATCTTGTGTCCCTATGGATCTGGCGGATAGCCACAAACACGGTGGCTCCTGCAGGAACATGGTGGCCCATGATCTCAACGTTTTTATTGGCTTCACGGGGAATGCCGCTAACGACTGGGTGAAGACGAAGAGTCTCTTTCACGACTTGTTCAACGTATCTGGAAAGTGAGATACAACATTCAATTAGATAGGGCCTCAGGAATTTGTGTCAAATGCGAACGCACTTTAGAGATGCAAGGTTTTCATGATTAGGCTCCCCATCGGGTCCAAGCACATCATTGATTTCTTGTTCGATGTTGGCCATAATATCAGGATGACGTGATAGTTCCCAAAAGACATTGGTGAGAGCGTTGGCAGTTGTTCTAGATAATCGTAAAAAGAGTCAGTCTAGTAAAGCGTATCGTACTATGTTTCTGCAAGGTCACCAACTCACTCGTGCCCGGCTAGGAAAAACGCAAAGACCTCGTCCATAATCTCCTGGTCTGTGAAATCCTGCGCACGACATAAAGAGCTACATTAGGAATACATCTAGTACCGTGAAACGACTCCCATGCACATACCTCTCCACCACCCTTGGAAGCATCCAGCAGCCTATCCAGTAAATCCAGATTCCATTTACTCTTTTCCTCTGCATCCGGTGATGCCATGCGCGCGCGTTTCTTTTCAATAACATCGCGAAGGATAGTGTTGATGTACTTGATGGATTTTTGAGCGTCCTTTTCCCCAAGACCAAAGTAGGACCACAAAAAGGGTGGAACAGCGAAACGCTAGGTTCGATCGCGCTCAAGATTAGTGGAAACGTCACCATCGGACTCCATGTTGCTTGTTGCCTCACCTTTATAACCGTAGCAAATACCTCATTAATCAGAAACATGTCCTTGTGGGCGACTGCATCGTTCATCAACTCAATCGACTTGAAATTGTACGAGAATGCAACCTTGCCACTATGTTGACAAGTTATGCCAGTTAGTCAGTTCTTTGTCGAAATTGCGAACCAACATGGACACGCACATGACATCCAAAGTCAGGTTCGAGAATGCTTCGTGGATGTTGACAGTGATGCTTTTCTTTCCGTTTGCCAAAGCGTTTTTGAGGAGCCCATCCCAGAGATCAGTTAGAGACCGCGTGACTTCAACGGCAACTTCCGTAGAAAGACGCAAGTGATGCGGGCCAAACGCAGGCTGCAGAAACTTTCGATGTTTCTTCCAGTCAGGACCGGAAGGAATTACAAAGAGACCATAGTGGGCAAAATCCCTGCCGTGACCAGGAGAACATAAATTCCAAGTTTATGCTGTGTTACCCAAATGGGTGGTGTCATACTTGTGCATCCGTTGTAACAGAGAACCTCTGCAAAACTCTGCTTTGCTAAGATCTCCGGCTGCTGTGCCAGCCAGTATCCTTTTGGCCTGATCGGCATCGCAGACCACTACTTCCCGCCGCGAGAATATTCTGATCTCAAAAATGTTTCCATATGTTGCATTCAGTATCTCGCCCATACGCCAGCCTTGTTCATGGCGCATATAACTTTTGGGATGATGGAGACTTTAGATAATAGTTGTGTGAACTTATGACTTGCGCTTTTGCTGCTTACGGGTATACAAGTGGGAGGCTTCCTATGATAGGCCATGGTTTCGGGCCAGGTAAAGTCGACTTTGTGGTGCGCTGGGACAAGAGAACTAGACCAATAACTATAGCCAATACGGCTGTCAAAATTGGGTGGCTTGCTATCAGTTCGAGCATGGCGAAAAAGGGGGACTGCTGCAAATCCAAGTATCCCAAGCAGAATAACCAGATGGTGTAGAGAGTAACGCGTCCGAAAGTCTCGTCAATACACAAGGTGTATACAAGACACTTAATAATCAGCAATGTGGAGCACAAAAGTTGCAAATGCTTCAACAACCAGACCAACGCTTTTATACTGCTCAACCAATGACCCAAGCGGTCGGCTTTCGGGAATCCGAATTCGGCTGACGAGTAGTGTCCCCGCTCGGTGCCCTTTAAGCGGATAATTAGCTAAGCAAGGCTTTGCTACCCCACAATATCATGTGATATCACGTTGCTGAAGTGGGCTTGGGCGATGCGACCTTCAACTCGCTATGGTGATCTAGACAGTGAACGCATGTGAATGGGTGGATGCCAGTAGCTGCGGTCGGTTAAGGTGCATGGCAGGGTGGTCATGTCGGCAACTGAGAGGAGGCAATGTGCAGAAATTGTAAGGAGTCCCCAAAAAACTAGAACCCAATAACTTGCTCTTTCAGAATTCAGAATTTGACCATGAGCAATTGTCAATTATAGATCTCACTATCCAAAAATCCTCAGTTCCCATGCCTATACTTGGAATTCCAGCATGTTCCCTTTCTTTTGGATTGTGCGCTTGAATTCCTCAGACCTCCCACCAGCGTTCACAATGCCCCCATCGCCGACGCAAGTGTCAAGCTCATTGTGCCACGCGTATCGGAAATATCGATAGAGCAAGTCGACTTTATCCTCATCACCAACTCCTACAATATTCTCGCTCTACCCTTCATCACCGAGTACACGGCTTTCAAGGGCAGAATATTTGCAACCGAGCCCACGGTCGAGTTTGGACGGTTGGTTGACGGCGCTGGTGGGAGATCTCTCATTTTGGAGAGTCGCTAAATAGATCGATTCTAGGCTTCTGATGGAAGAAATGGTTGGAAACCTTTCGAGGTACTTTATTGTCAGCACTGAACGTGTCCGTTACGCGCGATAAAGTGGAAGCTCTAATGAGCTCCTCGGTCGCAGAGATCCGTATACCGGCGTGGCCAACTATCTAGTGCACTTTGAGAAGGAGGTGCATCCGCTTTACTCCCTGCATGATATCGAGAGCTGTATCTCCAAAATTGAAAGAGTGCATTACTCTGAGTACTTGGTAAGAGTCCCTTGTTGCAGCTAGCAACAAGTAACGTTTCAGGTACTGACGATGCGAGATAGGACCTAGGCGGAGATGTGGAGATTGTAGCTCGAAGTTCTGGTTTTTGTCTTGGTGGTGCAAACTGGATGATTAAATCTCCTAATGCAACGGTGAGAGTAAAGAATATCACCAGCAAGAAGTTAATCAGTCATGTAATTTTCGGTTTGGCAGGTCACGTATATGGCTGCTTCATCGAATAGTAGAATTGGGCATTCAACCGTGATTGACGTAGTTCCGTTCTCCAAAACCGATGCCACGATTGTGGCACAGTTGGGGACGGCCCCAAGTCGTCCTCTTGGAGATATGATAACGAACATGCTCAACATACTTGGTACGAATTGTAGTCTGCAGTGTCGTCAGTTTTGTACTTTTTACAAATATTCTCGACAGTGAAAACGCTTGAACAGGGGGGCAATGTGCTACTTCCAGTCAATCCGTGCGGCACCATGTTCGAGCTCATCGCCATTATCTCAGAATACCTACGATCATGTGGACTGGTGACGACGCCGATTCATATTGTGTCATCAATAGCGAAACGGTCTCTCCACCTTGCGAATATCCAAGGTGAATGGTAAGAGCAGCTGCCTCGCAATCAAGTACCGTTGCAGCTTGATCATATCGATTGCAGGATGAGCTTGGAAAAACAAGCGAATCTATATGAGGCTCGGCAACCTTTGATACATGGACGATTACTTGAGGACAAGCTGCTGTTTCATCATGACTTTTCCGCATCCGTGTACCAATATCGAGGGCCATACATTGTTTTTGTTGGACATCCCTCTTTACAGGCGGGACAAGTACGCGATTTTCTAAACGTCTGGAAGAATGATCCAAGGAATTTGATGGTTGTCACAGGTCAGCCCGCTGTGTGAGCGGATTGGTGACGGTGTACTAACAGCCCTTGATTGCAAACAGAATTGTTGAACGTTCCACCTGTCAAACGGGGATCTGCAGAGATAATGAAGATGCAGATATGCAAATGTCCGATGGAAACAAGGCTTGATTTGAATGAAATAGCGACACGCACGAATGCAAAAAATCTGGTCATTCCCCTCCGCGCTGGAGTGACTATTCCGGAGGTTCCTCCCACCTTGCAAAAGGGAACTATGTTTACTCCGCTATCACCCTTTCAATCTACACACATACCTTTTGACAGAGATTTTGTGAGATGTAGCGTTATGGATCAGGTACGGTTTTGTTTGGTCTACATTAGTGACTGTTCACACTTTTGCATACTTACCTTACCATTGGACGTAGGATTTGAAAGATTTTGCACCAATCTTACTGGAGGCCCAATCAGAGCACCGTTCTGTTGTCGTCAGCGGCAATCTATTGCATCAGGATAAGCTTACCTGTCAAATACGCAAGATAATCGCACCTTTTGACGCATCAGCTGGGCGTGTACGGCCTACAGCTGAGGAAATTGCAGCCCGATGTGGAGGAGAGGTAAATATTTCCCATGACATATTTTGAAGATTCCGACCCTTGCTAAAAAAAAATTACTGGGTTTTCAGTTTGGATCACATACAATTCATTGGATCCCCAATGGTTATGTCATTGAGTGGGATACTCTTCGCCTGAGTGCTCACGCTGACGATTTTCAAATAGAGGGTTCTGATATGGGCGATATGGATCGGTTAAGAGCCCTCGTAGTAGAGTTTGTGAAATCACCAATTCAAAAGACATGAGAATTTGTGGCATTGGTTAAAGTAGTCGTTATATGCACCCTGTTAATAATGCTATTGGAAATATAAAAACTCGAAACCTCGTCAACTTCAATCGATCGAATCTGGCTGCCTGCCACAGTCACAAAGTATGGGGCACAGTCATGCAATGCAGTTTCAAAAATGTTTCTGACGAGCCCTTGCAAAACTGCAGTGATAGAACCCTTTTCAAAACACACTTTTTGCTCGGATCGTGTGGTCCCCACGCAGAGACGCAGATTCTCACTCCCCCACTTGGCGTTGTTTTTGTGTTCGAAACGGCCCGTTGTTCCAGGATATATAGGAAGGACGATCCAGTCTCGGGGCCCCATCCCTTCCACGTAGCACAATGCCAGACCTGATTCAACTTCCAGTGGAACTTCAAAGTCAAGTCTTTGCTCACATAAAGTATCCCGCAGCGTTTGCCGCGACATGCAAGCACATATATACCCTCTCAACCATCAAGTCAGTCCGACGGCTCTGGCTTTGGTACAATGCCGAGTGGCTAGAGGAAGAATGGACACGATGCGTGGGTCCACGAAGTTTGGATGGACATGTCTATTCAAAGAGTAAACTACGGGGAGTTCCTTACCGCATGCTGGCCAACCCTGATTTCGTCGAAACCTTTTTGGACATGCGCGGAAAAGATGCGAATGATATCATTTGCAACAGGATTCTTCAGTGGAGTGTACCTGGGAACCACGCACGAATTGTTGAAAAGCTCCTTTCCAGAACGCCTAGACTGCATATACCCTCGCAGACGGTTGAGGCTCTGTTTCTTAGTTCTGCTGTGGCGGGATACACTGCTATCCTAAAGTGTTTGGTTACCCACCGCTTTGAGGACGTATCGAGGAGATTGCATTTGGCCGGGGTGCTAGCTTCTAGGCACGGACGAGCAGATGTGGTTCGCTTTCTGTGTTTCGAGACGTCGTGCGATCCCTTCCTGGAAAGACCTAATGGGCTGGAGTTGGCCGCTGTCTGTGGACATGTAGAGGTTGTCAGAATATTGGTGCAGGTTTGGGCAAGGAAGAAATTGCAGGGTGTGGATCAGTCCATGGTGAAGTTGGAGGAGCATCTGTTGCGCAAGGCGGTTGACAGAGGCAATGTTGAGGTAGTGGGAGTGCTGTTGGAGAGTGGATTCACGTGGGGAATGAACGGTTCGGCAGAGTCGGCGTTCGCAAATCGGTTCGACCAGATGGTAACCTTTTCGAGAGCGCAGTGTGCTACTATCTGAATTCGAATATAATATTGCATAGCGAAAAGTGATTCATACCCAAAATCACATAAATACATAATTATCTTTAAACCGTTATTATTAAAAAACTTTAAAGTGTGCAAGGCGCAAGACGCAAAATCACAAAGCAGAGGCCCCTCTCCAACCCCTAAATAAACTGTTATGCTACAAAATAAACTATAGTACACGAGGGTCGGGTATGAAGCGATATCCAAAGACGAAATGCTTAGAATCGCTCTTTCATCCGCGCACTGATCGTTCTCAATTGTGAATATACTTTGCCAGGAGTACTTCCCAGAATCAACGACACAATTGCATCCCTTGCCACTCGGATGTTTGCAAATGACCCTAGGATATGAATCTTGGTGTCTGCAATGACCACTCGTGTACGGGACGTGTTCTCAATAGCGAATCTTGTCTTGCCGTCTTTTCCTACTATGCGACCGATGGCACGCGAAAGGTTATCGCCCGCAAGCGTCTTGACATCCTTGATCTCGAACGTATCAATATAGAGATCGTCCAAACGAAGTAAGGCAATGGCATCCTGCATTGAATAGAGATGCCCATGGTAAGTGAAACGGCATAATCATCTGAATGACCAACGCTAGGCACGTACGTTGATTTCAAACCCAAGACAAAACGCCTTCACAAAATCTGCACCCTTTTGCAGTGCTCCAGCGTCTACTGTCTGGGGACATGTCCTGAGTTCGACTGCTTTGGACTTGATGTTCATACGAACTTGGAGTTTCATGTGCTCCACAAGAGGGGAGTAGATCTTGATCCACTCCTTTTGGAGTGGAGTTAGGCGATGTGGCGGGACGGGGATTTTGCGAAATTCACGGTTGCCAGACTATACGAGATCATGGAAAGAGTTAGATATACCGAACATATTCACACAGTTGCTCCCTGAAAAGGTGGCATTTTTTGTACGGCCAAATGGTCAGATATAAAGTGTTGGCATCAATGATGCTCAATGGAATCCGTATATGTTCCGGCATTCCCAGAGCACCCAAAATCAGGGCTTGACTCTATATGGGTTCATCACTCCAGGCCCACCGCAGAAAGTACAGAAAATCCCTAGATGCTTACCAATGCCTCTGGTCTCAGCTTTTTGAATTTTGGTTTCTTAGTCTTATCTACTTGCATTGCGTCGGTAGGTGTTGGCTGCTCGGTTTCCATAGCGTCAACAGGTGTGGATTCTGGATTTGGTGCAGGGCTTTCTTGTGAGGGTTCGGATGCGGCGGTTGTGGGAGTTGTGCTTGTGGGGGACTGTGCGCTGTTCTTCTTCTTCTTAGTCTTTTTCTTGTTGTTCTTGTTTGCAGATGCTGGAGTTGCTGGTTTATCAACGGCCATCGCATCCGTGGGTAGGCGACCCATATTGTCAAGTAGAGTCAATGGGGAAATAATGCGATCGCGCTGGTTTTGATTCTGGAGAAAAACATTTCAAACTTTTGGACCAACGTTAACCAATCAGAAGACGTGGCGCGGTAATATTCACGTAAGCGATCTATCAAGGCATCCTTTCACACTTTGTAAAGCCTTCATACGGATATCCGGATACCCTCATCGTAAATAAAGCAGCTATAGCCAAATAATGGATTATATACATTATTCCTAATCTACATACACCACAATCTCATCGTCGTTCTCTACATCGTAAAAATGTACATCCCGCAAATCATCCTCCATCTCTATATTCGGTGCCCCCAGCTTTCCCACCTTCCGCAAGTGTACAGAGCCTTTCACTCCAAGTATTCTACTCGCAAGAACCTTTAGCGCTCGTATGTTCATTGTGTTTGGAATTTTCTTTCTTATTTTCTTGCTTTCGTAGCAAAGTGTGATGGTCGACAATCGATCCTTCAGTATCGATGACGTTGCTGTAACTGGGGCAGGTGTTGGCGCACCGTGTATTCGTGCTAGTTCCTCATATCGGGGATGTAAAAGATGAAAAGAGGTTGGATCGGACGATGCGGAAAGCTCTTTGGCGCACCGTCCGAGATAATAAAGTTCTGAATCCGATCGTTCACGAGGGGTGAGTGTGGACCCATTCAGGGTTGTCAGCTTGGCCAGGCGTGCAATCAGAAATGGATGAAGATCGCTTGAAGGAACGTCATCGAGGACCGGATTTCGTCGCAACCTCAACTCGACGAGGGCGGGGAACGAGTTCAATGCATGAATGGAAGTCCAGGATTTTATCTTGTTGTTACTGATATTGAGAGTCGTCAGCTCCGCAAATTCCCCCGCAGCAGGTGCTTCTATGCTGGCCAAATAATTGTTGTTGATCATGAGGGTACGGAGAGATGGGAGGAGGGCGAGTTTGCGAATCTCCGCCCAAGATGTGAAATCGTTGTGCTCAAGATTCAAGAACTGGATGTTTTGAAAGCCATTGATGAGGGGAAAAGATGCCAGATGGTTGAAGCCGAGATGCAGTTCCTTCAGTTGTGGTAGATATGTCTCTAGTTTCTGTAGCTCTTCCCATGGGAGAAGCGTTTCAATCAGAGTCAATGCACGAAGGTTATTGAATACATCCTTCAGTTCACCGTGCGCGGTATCCTCCAAAGGTTGCATTCGATTGAAAGCCAATCGCAGAGATTGAAGGTCTGCCAATTCTCGACAAATGTCCGCGACGTCTTTCCATGTTTGAAATAAACTACGAGAGAGGTCCAGATCAACTATCGCAGGACACAACTCTCGAACTTGTCCATCCTTTCCTCCTCTAAATCCCACACGCATTCCCGCCAACCCGACCTCCCGTATATTTCCTGCTTGCGCAAGTTTGCGGGATATCTTGTCCCATCCGACGGTTTCCACATCCACTCCATTTCCTCCAAATCGTACTATTCCGTCCTGTGGCTGTAATGAAAGATATTTCTCTTGGAATGCCTCCAGAAATGAGCGTGCAAAGGCGTCAGTAGGTACTTTTGATACTCTTAGGAAGGAGCCGCTGTTTGGCACCCGAGTATGAAAGTACTGCGTCCCGTCATGTGCACCCGAATGTTTTCCTCTTGAGGGATCGTCCCACTCAATGCCGTACCAAAGAGTGTTGGAACCAAGGGGAACGGGTCCATGATACCGAATCGTCCCAAAGTGATTGGAGACGCAGATGCGCTGGCGTAATTTGTCAGAGTGAGCATTCAATGTCATTGTGAAGATCTGCGATCCTCGGCTGGACGCTCTCGTCAGGACGCGCGAAGGCCTTTGGAGCACAACGTCCAAATCCGGTGCTAATGAACGAAAACCCCCAGGAACCTTAAGTCATCGCTGCTCATTAAAACATAGACGCTGTGCGTTGAAATCCTTGATGGGGCATTTTGGTTTTGGCTCATGTGCAGTATCTCTTTTAGGTGATGTATGATTCTTCCTTGCCATCAACGCACTCCCAATTATGAATGACATATCTGCCACTGCTTGTAAAACTTGCAATAGATGTGTCCTCCATCCCTAGCAACTCTGCAAGCATCCCCACTTGTCTGCTGCTGCAATTTCTGCTGTACCTTGCCCGTTTGGGTCAGTAGGAAAGGGCATTATTTCTGTGGCATTAAGCGTTGACTTTGCACAGGAGTATTGATTGGACAGCGTTAAGAGATTCTCCGCAGCATGGTAATGTGTAGCGAAGCGCTGATCAAACTTGTACTCGGCTACATTACCTCAGATTCGGTTATTATCATTTTGTAGGACATTGGCCGGTATGTCCTGCACTACTTCCAATGAGTTATTTCACCAGGATCTCACTCTGTTCCACATCCTTGTGGGTTCTTGATCTGAAGTCGGTGTATCAGATCCCAGACCCATGCGCAATGTACCAGAAGGAGTTGGTGTCTGGTAATGACCATCTTTGCTAATGCTGGTTGGCTTTCCCATGTCGTATAATCGCATTCCAACAAGGACGGAAGATGACAACGTTGCAATAATCTGTTACGGGCATACAGATACGGATAATAACTGGCCTTGCAAGGGATAATACCAATTATTTTTGTTTGTAGGGCCACACAGTCGCCAAATGTTTTGAAATTCGCCCGCGCGTTCTGCCCTTTTACGTCTCATTAGACGAAACGGATAATTTGAGATTTGTTTTTTGGTGCTACTCGCGTGGGTTTCCTACTCGCCTCGATTGCAGTAAGAACCCGCCAAAAAGGACCGCTGATGGCTGCTGGGGGATGGGCTGCCTGGAATGGCTGTCCAGTGGCTGCGTAGATGCCGCAACATGATCCGTGTTTGGTTGGCAGGTTCAACGAGTTCAAGCGTACGAGATGCCAAGCGTAGCAGTTGCATTTGAATCTTGTTTATTGATCAAAGCAACCCTTGAAAGATCCTTGTTAAATGTCACATGACAATCACTCCTGATTGACGCAACGTTTCAGATTTATATCCACAACTTGCTTTTGCCACTTGCCTCCTTTGCCGTAATTTGAGGGACGATTGGCAAAAGGAGGTTTTTGTGTGGCAATTTGTAGGATTATTGTTCTTTTGCTTTTAGCTCTTGTGGATTTGGAGGCTGCTTGCGATAGCTCGTCTTGCCATCCGCTTGCCATTTGGCTGTGGGTTTTTTATTTTTATTTTTTTTTTTGGATGATGCAACCTTACGTTTGTTGACTTGTGTGTGTGGTCGTCGATTTCCTCCTCCTTTTTGTTCCCAAAAACTGCTCAGCACTCCCACACGCAACTGCGATTCGCCAGGCACAAACCTCCGAGAACACTAAACATATATCCGCCTTTTTGTTTCGCTCATCCACAATAGAAGGGACAAGGAGTTCCGCAGCAACCGTTTCTTTCCCACGGCACAACACACGCACTAGTATTTAAAGATACCTTTTAATTCGGCCGTGGCGACATTCTTTTTGCATGACCTGGAACGCGCACCTCTGCAACTTGTGATTACCTCTTGGCTCTCACGTAAACACCTCGCTGCCGCATGGTGATTCCCTTGAACGTCTCTGCTGAGACAAGGTCAACAAGAAGAAATAATTCAAAGACAGTCACAGGGACAAAGACAATACCTCGTGGCACGACTGCAAGTCTGCCAAGTCTGCCGGTGACGGGCGTGCTCGCTCCTACTCACGCTGCGTCTTTCGTGAAGAGGACTTCCAACTTGAGTGGCAAGATGTTCTTTAAGGGAAAATGGAATTTCCGTAAAGGAAATGCTCCTCCCGCACGAATTGAAACAGACTTTCCAGACGAGGTTTTGGAAAAGGTGGAAAAGGAACGGTGTGTGAGCGCAACGGATTCGGCTTGCGGTGTGGAAGAGCTATTGAGAATTGGTCCGTTTTTCGTCAAACATATACTCTTTACATGTTACTTTTTGACTAAAGCCCTTTCATCGTCTTACAGATTTCCTGGCGCACCTCCCATATGAGCTTGCTGTGCAGATTGTGTGCGCAGTCGGCGACATTGCCACTGTCCAGATGCTCGGGCTCGTCTCAAAGCGCTGGGCGCAACTTTCCCGCGACAAGGAAGTGTGGAAGAGTCTCTATCTAAACCGATGGGGACCGCTGACACCTCTGAAAAAACTCCAAAAACTCCGAAAACAACAACGCGACTGGAAAAGCCTCTATTCAAACCGTATCCTCCTGGAAAAGAACTGGGCAGAAGGGAACGTGACGGCCCGCTACATCAACGGCCATCACGATTCCGTTTACTGCATCCAATTTGACACTGAGAGAATAATATCTGGGTCCCGGGATCGCACCATCAAGTTTTGGGATCTGGAAACTCAAAAATGCACTCGAACTCTCCGCGGCCATTGCGGATCTGTCCTCTGCCTCCAATACGATGAGCGATACATTGTAACAGGGTCCTCAGACGCAAGCATTATTATCTGGGACTACACATCAGGAGAAGAACTCCATACCCTACGCGGCCACAATTCCCCCGTTCTCGACGTTCGTTTCAACGACACCATCATTGTCAGCTGCTCCAAAGATTGCACAATAAAGATATGGTGTCTCTCCACAGGTAGACTTGTGCGAACACTTGAGGGCCACCACGCAGCCGTCAACGCCGTCCATTTACACGGTAACCTTGTCGCATCCGCCTCTGGGGACTGTTTTATCAAACTCTGGGACATTGAAACTGGGAAATGCATCCGCGATTTCGTTGGCCACAGTCGGGGCCTCGCTTGCGTCCAATTCGATGGAGACACCATCGTATCTGGTTCCAACGATCGATCCATCCGGGTGTGGAACGCGCATACCGGAGAATTACTCCGAACATTGGAAGGTCACAATGACCTCGTTCGAACACTTTGCTTTGATAAAAAGCATATCGTCTCGGGATCATATGATCAGACTATCAAAGTATGGGATTTCAAAACGGGGGAATTGCTCTGGGATTTAAAGGATGCGCATTCGAGTTGGGTCTTCCATGTCCAGTTTGATGCTACAAAGATTATATCGGCTAGTCAGGTTTGTGGATTTTTTTTTTCTTTTCCATATTTGCAAACAATGCTCATTCGCAAATTATTAGGATCGTAAAATCGTTGTTTGGGATTTCACACATGGTGTAGACCATGTCTCGGACTTTATCTAAGTACCCGGCTATTTTCTCTGCATACAGCTCTTCTGCAAAAGAAAAGAAAAAGATAGGGGGCTTTAATGGGTAAAACTTTTTCAAGATGTGGTATTTCTTTCTTTTTGGGTCTGCCCCATACCTTTTTTTTTTCCTCTGTAGATTTTGGTTTATGTAGGGTTGGGTGTCTATTGGTTGCGCTCCTGGATGTTTGGAGAGCATTCGGAGATGAGAGCAAGTATTTCGTGTAAAGTGAGCTGTAGATTGTATTAGCATGGGTTGCTGGCTTGTGGGGTTGTGGCCCGTCGGCCACGATTACATTCTTTCTCGTATCTTAAAATATATTATACCGTCCGTCATCTGACAGCAGCTCCCGAAAGATTTGCTGTACGACAGCCACGTTTTTTGGTATACCATTTGAAGAATCACTGGAAATGCTGCTTGTATATGTGTCACATCTACGTAGTTACAAAAGAAAAAGAAAACAAAACTCCACCATTCAACCAGCCATTCTATCGGTCTCTACCCCATTTCCTCCCCTCACATGACCTCCAAGACACGAATTCCCAATAGACCCAACCCTGTTTTGAGCATATGCGCAGTGGCAGCGCACAGCTTCAATCGCTTCCGCTTCACTTCCTCTTCACTCTTCAAAATAGGGCAAGCCTCGTAGAATCGAGTGTAGGCTTGGGCTACCTTGTAAAGGTAACCACATAGGTGATGCGGGCAGGCCGTGGCAATGACAGTCGCCAGTTCATCAGGGAATTGAAGAAGTGTTACACCAAGAGCATGTTCCGCCGTGTGATCAAAGTCTAGTTTGATGCCGTCTAGTCCATTTTGTTCTCCACCAAGAATTTCGGCATTGCGGGCAACGCTACGGGCACGGGTGTAGGCATACATTAGGTAAGGCGCAGTGTTGCCTTCGAATTGCAACATGCTTTCCAAATCAAAGACGTAGTCCTTATCGCGGTGTTTGCTCAAATCCGCGTACTTTATGGCACCCACCCCAACGGCATCACCAATCTCCTTCAGTTGTGCATCCGTGAAGCGATCCTCTGGTTTTCGCTTGTCGTTCTTTTCTTTTGCGAGTTCAAAAGCACGCTGTTGAGCCGATTGGATGAGTTCCGCTAATTTGACCGTTCCTCCTGAGCGAGTCTTGAATGGCTTCTTGTCCTTGCCCTGCATTGTACCGAATGCAACGTGGAACAAGTCTTGATCGCCAAAAAAGTGGCCACGCTTTGCGACATCAAACAATTGGCGAAAGTGGAGGGACTGTCGCTTGTCCACGACATACAGGATACGTTGTGCCTTCAACGTTCCAATTCGGTGTCGAATAGCAGCCAAATCCGTTGCAGCGTATCCAAACCCATCACCATCCTTTTGAACCATGAAAATGGGTTTGCCCTTGCCGAAATCTTTCTGGAATGCAGGCGTGTACACGACTTTGGCACCCTGGTCGACTACGAGGATACCGGCCTTTTCGAGCTCTGTAACCACATTGGGAAGATCGTCATTATAGAATGATTCCCCGCAGACATCCTCTGGTGTCAAAAGCACTCCCAGGGTGTCGTAGATACGCTATTGCAGAAAACGTGAGCATCTTGCAGATTTTGCTTTGGCAAATCGAGTCTTCGTGAGACATACCTGTGCGTGCCGAAGAGAGACATCTAGAATCTGCTTCCATTTTTGTATAATCTCTGGTTCCCCACTTTGCAGCCGCACAACATACTCTCTCGCCCGATCAGCAAACTCCTTATCTTCATCAAACCGAACCTAAAAAACAAAGAATCAGAATACGGAAACCTACATTTTTTCTATCCATCGCGCACCACCCACCTTGGCTTGAACATACAACTGCTCCAAATCAGTCAATTCCTCCAAGTTCACATCCGTCTGATCGGATACATGGGCGATCAACATGCCAAACTGCGTCCCCCAGTCTCCAACATGGTTCTGACGCACTACATCGGCACCCACAAATTCCAACGCACGCACAAGAGCATCACCAATGATCGTTGAGCGCAAATGTCCGACGTGCTGGCATTACGAAAATCTTAGCCCCTGTCATAACCACAATCTGCTAACAAAACCGCTCACCATCTCCTTGGCCAAATTGGGACTTGAATAATCAACCACTACTCGACTCTTTACTTCATCAGCACCCAACCGCGTCTTCTCCTCGCCAAAGAACACTCGTCCAATACGCTCGCCTACCCACGTTCCAGTCAAATGAATATTTATAAACCCAGGTCCATCAACCGTCGCCCGACCAATTCCTTCTAGGTCAAGGTTCTCTGTGACTTGAGCTGCGAGTTCTTGGGGATTGAGCTTCAAACGTTTGGCGGCTGAGAGGATTCCCTTGACTTGAATGTCACCGAAACCGGATTTCCCTGTAGTAAATTCGCATGATGCTACGTAAGGGATCTCTGCGGCCGCAGGTGAGGCTGCCTTGATGGCGGCCAAGACGCGAGGATGTAGCAATTTTAGAATGCTCATGGTACTGTGTGCTGTTTTCGATCCTGTTTGCGTTGAGGATCCAGGCCAGCAATGTTAGATCAAATCTCAAGGGCGATGGTACACGACCTAGCAACATCATTTAGCGACCTTAGCAACAGACTGGTTCCAACCAACTGCAGTCTTTGGGTTTTACACCTGCTTGTTGGAACTCATAATAACATCATCAATAGCAATTAAACTGTCGGGCTTATTTACATTGGGCAGCAAGCTGGTACACCAGCAAAAATATATTCATCCTTTCTGAGAGTCAAGCCATCAGAGAAAGATACAATACACACAAGTTTACACCAAACAAAGAAAAAAGACAGCAGGACTAGCAAAGTCGAGGTTTTTTTTGGTTTGAGGTATAGGAAAGGAAAGCTAATTGGAACGGAACTTTAAGAGGAGGAGAAAAAAGGACGTACGGGAGCTTGCTGACAGAAACGGATACGGGAGGTCGAGCCATCACGGACGATGGTAAAATTGATCAAAGTGCTTGTTGATATGTTCGTTTGTACCGCAAAAGGGCGAAAAGTTCCATCGTCCAGGCGAGATGGTTTACTCGTAGTCTTGGTGATCTTCGTCGTCACCATTCTCCAGCCCCAGTCGGCGCTGTTTCTCGGCTTCAAGCTGATTGTAAATCATGCCGAGAGCTTTCTTGGTAGCAGCGTCAGTACCAGTAATGGTGACCATGCGAGAGGTCTGTCCATCTTGCAGTTCGTCGATGCGAAGCTTCGCACCAGAAGAACGACGAATCTGGTTGATGAAGGAACCGCCTTTGCCAATGATGCAGCCAACCATGTCAGCCGGAATACCGAGAGTCTGGGTGCGTTGGTCTCCGCCTGCACTACCGTTGGAGATGAGCTGGACACCGTTTCCTTGAGAATCACCACGGGTGTGAGTCCGCCTTGCTGTTGGGCCTGTTCCTTCGCCTATGCTACCGCGACGTCCACCACGACGGTCGCCCCTCGGTGAGAGTTCGTCGTCAACGTAGCGGCCAGGGCCCCGGCTGCGGCCAGATCGGTTCTCGGGAGAATAGAGGATAGTGCCTGTAGCACGCTCGATGTCATTGAGGATACACTCGCTGATTTGGTATACGGCAATTTGACTAGGAAATAAACAATGGGTTTAGCCACAGTTCAGATGAAGAACTTCAGAAAAGGCCAAAGTACATACATGGAATCAACAAGACCGTAAATCTCAATGACGCGCTCGGTGGATTGTGGCAGCATTTCTTTCGAGACTACGATTCTCGCCCCAGACTCTTCTTGGATATCACGGATTCTGGATCCACCCTTACCGATGATGGATCCCATGAGTTGGTGGGCAACGAGAAGACGGATGGTAGTATAGTCGGGATGGGCGGGTTCGCGCTGACGGGTGTTTTCAATGGGGTTCTCGAGGAGGTGTTTGGCAACGAGATAGTAAGCCTACAGTAAAAGGCAAATCACGGACAATCAATATACATCCAAAGATCCAACACCCATTATCTTCACAATTTATATTCTTACCTTGGCGACAGATTCCAACGGTCCAGACACGGTCAAAATCCGCTCATGAACGCCGTGGACAACTTTGGAAACACCAGCCTTCACGCCGGTAACCTCACGGACCTCGGCTACATTCTTTCCTCCTTTGCCAATGATGACACCCGCCTCGCGGGTAGAGACCAACGCACGGAGAGTCAAATACGGCTCCTGATCATCCTGTGAAGGTCGGGTGTCCTCCTCACGGTAACGATCGCGTTCCTGGTCAAAATCTTCTTCAGCACCTGGGGAAGTGGGACCTGCCTCTTCCGCGTCTCTAACACGCTTCTGCACGTGGTCCTGCTCGTCGGCTGGAGCGTGGGGAATAGGAGAGCTTGAAGGTGGGACGGCGTGATGGTGCGGTGGAAAGTCGGGGTCCAGGGAAAGCCCAGTGAGACGAACCATGGGATCGTCGTCATAGGGGCTTGAGCGGCGTGCCTTGAGTGATGCCATTGAAGAGATAGTGTGAGGGAGAACCGCGGGAAGGTGATCGGGTGAGAACCTTAGATCGGTTAGAATGGTCGCAACGTTAGCGGCAGGTGGGAAATGGGGGCAGGCGTTGTCGGGAGACGAAGGAGAAGAGGACGCCGTACGCAGAGGGAGGGGGAAGGAGCGGAACGTGCGGGGCGTAGAAAGTGCAGGATGTGAGCGCTAAATTGCTGTGAGATGCCAGTTGATAGGGTGCAAAGCGCAGTTCAAGAAGAAGAAGAGAAATGTAAATGTAGGAAAAAACGCGTCGATTGCCCTTTGGAGGGTTTTTTTGTCATTAACCCCAAATGTTCGTTGTCACGTTACAAGAGAGGCACGGTGACTGAAAATATGGCACAGTTTCATTAGAGGATGGTTCAAGATTCCACAAAGGACTCCAAAGCAAACGCAATTCGATAAAAATTATAAATAACGGCCTTTTCTAACTGTGAGTTTTCCTACGCTAGTGCATATCACCGTCGCTTTCCAGAACCTGGGCTCAATCGAGATCCATCATATGTCCCACGATATCGCGGCTTGAACTTGTCCTGCAATTTTGAGTCCGTCCTAGAACTTCCACGTCCATTTCGATCCACAGGGTTTCGTATTCGATCTCGAAGGTCAGATTTCTTCTCGGTGTGGCTGGTATAACTGTGTCGTTTTCTTTCGCGGTCATCCTCCCTGCTACTTTTGGGTCTGTCGGTGCGCCCACGACCATCACGAACAGAGTTTGATCGCTTCATTGGGGTATCTCGTCGTGACCGTGGCGGTGAGAGGGATGACCTAGATGAACGCGAGGTAGATGATGGGGAAATCGATGTAAATCGTGTGTGCACTGGTTTTCTAGGTCGCTCACGAGATGGAGCGCGAGATTCACGATGTGGAGGTCTCTCGCGAGAATCACGATATGGTGGTCTTTCGCGAGAATCAGATCTGCTCCGACTCCGTCGCCTTGGTGGGATGAAAACTTCTTGAGCTCGATAACGCTCGAATTTGTACTCTTGTCTAAGCGATTTCGTACTGAAGGCACCGTCTCGTGCTGGTCCTCGCCTTCGCGACCGTCCTTGATGAGGGCAGTCCTATAGAAGAATGTACCCGTTAAAATGCATGAAGAATAGCTATATATGAATTATTCAACCTACGTCACCAAAATGTCCCTAAAATGCACATAAGAAGAAGAAAAATGAGTTCAATCGCCTGAGATCTATCTCACAAATGGACGTACCTCCAACCCGCATTCGTAGCAGAAAATGTGCGCGTCTTTCTCATGCGGTACTGATTTAGAGCTTGACTAAAGATAATATTAGATTGAGAGATACATAGTAAGTCAGCCTTCACGACATCCTTACCAAGGCAGTATAAATATACTGTCGCCAGACACCTGGACACTCCTGTGCAAGACTTTAGTTCACCACCTATATTCTTCAACCTTAATGCCAATCAGTCATACCATAACCCGATGATGCTCTTTGCAAAAGGCACAGTCTCTATCGTCTCTAGATGCATCACAATCCTAATGGATGAACGTTAATGGACAATAAGCTCAACTTTCTCACTGCCTATTTCCACACACCCACTTTATATTGATGGCCCCGTCGCCAGCAGCGGTAACATACATCGGCAAGCGGGCATTTCAATGGCTCGTGATCAGCTTTACATAAGAAACATGCAGTTTCCTGATAAAATGAGCAAGGGTGTGAACCTTCGAACCAGTAGCAGTCCTGATCGCAGCTGCATGCCGAGACTCACCTTTTCAGGACACGACTTGGCCGTGTGGCCCGTCTTTCTGCAAAAGAGACACATGATTTCAGACCCGAAATATCTAGGCTGCGGATTATTAGTAAAGACTACGCTTCGAATGTTGTGTTTATATAATGTGTTTAACTGCCCATACATGGTTGAAGCTTGATTTTGTTAAGAAATCCTCCAGCTCCACGACATCCGTAGGAGCAGCGCTCTTGATTTTCATGACGGGTAGCGGTGCTTGGACGTCGACAGTATCGGGTTCATCGACGTCCGGTTGAGGGGCCTTCGGTAAAGGCGAAATTTGCTCATCCTCAGATATATCCATGTCTGAGGAACGTTTGTCATCCTCATCATCATTCAGCTTGGCATTCGTGAGGTCTTCTGGTAGAATATCACCCTTTGACAGATCCTCTGCATCATCATCACCTAGAGTAGGTCAAGTCGATTAAATTTTGGAAAAAGATACTACAAAAAAGCATAAAACCGTACCTTCCGCCTCCAAGGTGAAACTGTGATTATAATTTACATGTGCCAGCAGATTGTCCTCGAGATCACTCTCTGCACTGTTGAAAAGGATAAACGTAGTGATACTGTGAGCTGGGGCTCGTATATCGTACTGGTGAAAAAGGTCCAGTACTCAACTTAGCACTGCAGTAGTATGGTGACCAGAGCAGCGCGTGCCATAGAACGCCAGCAACTAAAAGTACCTGTCAGTGTGCTCTGCGTCCACACTTTCTAGAGGGTCCTTGTAAAGTTCGTCTTCGTACAAGCGTCGTTCCGAATCATCATTGTCGTAACCATCCATCATGGATCAAGCGGAGAGAAATCAGCAGCCGAGCCAAGACGGAACACCAGGCTTCTCGACGCCTCTGCGCACAAGCAACACGGCTGCTAGCGAGTAGAAGCACCTTTCCCAGCTCCAATTTGACATGAACTGCAAGCCAGAGCTTTTGGAGCGCAGCAATCGTGTTGATATGGCAACAAGCACGTTGTGGCTTACGACATCTTCAGCGATGCGTGAAAGTCCACCGACACAGTGCGTCAAAAGGATACTTTGCACAAGAATTAGGATCATTTCAACCAGTTATTTTGGCCATTACAGGAAAATGATCGGAAGGGTACCTCCCATTTTCGCCATGATGCCTAACAATATCTGCATCAACCACTTTTAGCCTATTCTCTGGGGATCTCATCCAGATGAAATCTATCTTTGGTGGGATCGCAGAGCCCGTAAAATCGTGAAAAGTGGCCCTATCCTTACCCCAGATATTAGGATGTAACAATTCATATGTGTCCATAAAGCCTGCACGGCGCATTTGCACCACTTCGTCAGCGTCCTCCTCAAAATTGTTGAAATCCCCCGTGACAAACACATCTGGAACACCAAAGCCCTTCACGCGGTCAAGGACAAGAGCAATGCCCTTGGCGCGAGCCATGCGGCTTATATTGTCAAGATGGGTATTGAAAACAGCCATCCGCTTGCCTGACCTTTCCAATTCAGCAAAGGTGCAAATACGCTGACAGCTCGCCCCCCATCCTTTTGGGCCAGGATGATCAGGGGTCTCGCTCAACCAGAAGGTACCGCTCCGAATAAGCTGAAACTTTGCACGATCGTATAGAATGCAGCTGAACTCGCCTGCCTCTCGGCCATCCTCCCGCCCCACCCCTGCAGTGAATCCCCTATTAACCCTCTGCGAAGTCAAAAGTCAAGGATATCCAACCCACCAACTAACTCGTAGCTCTTTTTCGATACGCCATCCAAGGTTTCTCGAATTTGCCACAACTCGGCTTCCTGTAAACAGAGTATGTCTGGATCAAGCATATCGATTGTCTAATGCCTTCTAGGTTAATACTAGGTCAGGGCACCAGAACCCGTACTGATAAGGATACCTTGTAAGCCAGGCTGCGGCGAAATTCCCAGCTATTGGGGCCATCATTTGCAGAACCAAAGCGAACATTAAAGCTGACTATGGTGATGTCCATGCTTCCAGCAATGTGTCGTCCAAAGGAAAAATGATGGGGGAAATGACACTGGTCGGTCCAAATGGTGTCCTATTGCATTACCTGTCGGACTCACGCGTCAGGTCGCACTGACACCCTATATCCTGATTTGTCAGCATTGGCTATTCGGCGACTCAGACTGTTCGCGACATGACCTGAACATCCCGCTAGACAGATCACCTTCTCTACCACGAATACCTTACGGAACACCCTCGTAGAGAATGGAGATAGTCTACGTCTATCAGAAGAAGCGCAAGGACTTTGGTCGGCAGCCGACATTCGGGGATCGGACGGCTGTCCTTGGGCTGAACATACTATCCGATCCAACTTTGATGCGAAATTATGTGGAGCGAAATCCATGCCAAGCAGAGGTTCAGAGCGTTCCAGAAAAGTCCGAGCATGAGGTTGGCTATTTTTTCAATGGATTGCAGTCTTCATGTACAAAACTGGTCGATCTAACCGTTGGCATTGCTCCGATGGGAAGGTTAACACCGAGAGTTTCGTGCTGTCCAACAGAGGAATTCTCCATACACAAGGTGGATGGCCGAAGGATGTTGACGCGACAGATGTGGAGCACACAATTAGATACCGGAAAAAGGTTGAGAAGGATGATGAGTACATTCGGGCGGTGCAAAGCATGGGAAATGTATGTCTTTCGTTGGATTATCGTCCATTGTGCGGAGTTTTCCCCAAATGGAACAGAATCTTACTTGCAACTCATTAAAGGCTATGGAACATTGCATAAAGCAAAATAACGCAATCGACATTTACGAAGAATATTTCGCAGACGGACCCGACGCAATATCGGTTGAGACACCGTCTGCCAAATCCCTCAATGTCTACAGGTCAAAAAACTTGAAGCACTCAATTGCACCCCAATAACTCACAAAACAAATTAATTCTCAACAGAGACCCCAATCCACTGAAGCGGGCTGCGACATACGTATCTTGGTACCCGGACGACGGCCATAAAATCGCTGTAGCGTACTCCATGCTTCAGTTTCAATCCATGCCGGCAAACATGTCCTACGATTCCTATATTTGGGACGTAGAGAACCCAAATACCCCCGATCAGACCCTCACGCCGCCATCACCTTTGGTGAGCATCAAGTACAATCCCAAGGACCCGCACGTGCTCGTCGGTGGATGCTACAATGGGCTTATATGTCAGTACAGTCAATCACACTTACCCGCATATGCCATGCTAAAGTATTTGCTACGATTTAGCATTCTGGGATACCAGGAAAGGCTCGTTTCCAGTAGATACATCAGCGGTCGACAAAAGCCATCGGGACCCTGTATATAACTTGTCGTGGGTACAGTCGAAATCTGGTAAGTTGACCGCCGTTGGAAGAAAGTTAGCATCTAAGATATGTAGACCGACTGACGTCTGTGCTTGAATAAGGCTCCGAATTCTTTTCAGTATCCTCCGATGGACAAGTTCTTTGGTGGGACATTAGGAAATTGGCAGAGCCGACAGAAAGCCTCTTGCTGGACCCGGAGAAGAACGGTCAGATTGTTGGAGGCACGGTCGTAGACTACGAAACAACCATGGTACGCATGTGGAATTCATGATAGGGCCGCAACCCACATAACCGTGCATTGAACGAAACCTTGCGTTTGCAGCCAACAAAGTTCATGGTGGGCGGCGAGAATGGATCCGTTTTCATGTGCAACAAAAAAGCCAAAAACCCATCAGAGAAGATCACCCACATCTACCCCGGCCATCACGGACCCGTTTTAGCGTTACAGGTCAGCGCGGTGGTATCGTTGTCGTTGCATCCACCGTACATGCGCTAAATTGTTACGAACTGTAGCGTAACCCGTTCTTCCTCAAAAATTTCCTAACGGTTGGAGATTGGAAAGCACAGGTATACCATTTATAATCATAAATCCCGACAGAATTCCCAAACATTTAACAATCTATACTTTTCGTAGATCTGGGCGGAAGATATACGATCTCCTATAATGTCTACTAGATACGCACCATCCTACCTTACAGATGCATGCTGGAGTCCGACTCGTCCATCAGTCTTCTTCACTTCCAAACTGGACGGAACTGTTGATGTGTGGGACTACCTCTTCAAGCAGAACGATCCGACATTGACCGTTCAGGTATAAAAAATCGGGACTAGCAATCGTTTATCGAACCAAGTAACTGATTTTGATGTATTCTGCAAGGTCTGCAACTCCCCTATCCATTCAATCAAGATTCAGGAGCACGGCAGGCACATTGCCACCACAGCTCGGGACGGGTCGACGACCATTCTCGAGCTGTCTGATGGTCTAACTCGTCTCCAAAACAATGAAAAATCAATCTTTTCTCAGGTACTGCTGAAGTAGCGTCTGTTTGCATTGAATGTTCAAGCTAACACTCTTGAGACAGATGCTGGAACGAGAAGCCAAAAGAGAGAAAACACTTGAAAGTAGCGCTAGAGAAAAGCGATTAAAGGCGGCACAAAAGCGGCCCAATTCTGCTGCTGTCAAATTGACTGGAGCAGCCTTAGATGATCTCATTAAGCAGGCCGAGGACGATTTCTTTTCGTTTATAGATGATGGCAGCGGAACAGCTAGAGAAAAAGCCATGGCCCGAGCGCGAGACGAAGTAAAAGCGCAATGAAAGTAGGAGAGTTGGGGGAAGGGCTTACGTTTTCGTTGTATAATGTATTACATCTTACTTTTGTTCTACTGGAGCACGACAAAACTGTTTTTGTGACACATCACGGATATGCCATTGATAGACGCATGCTTGGGAGGTCACTTAATTGATCTTCATCTTCTTCGTCATCTCCAGTATCCTTTTCCATCCTTTGCATGATTGCAACCCGCTTTGCCATGCGCATGGCCTAGTCAACGGGAAGGCATCAATTATTAGTAACTTTTGCTGTCGCGCGGACCCGCAACTGCACACACTGACCTCTTCCTCTATGGCTTGTTCGTCCAGCACGTCATTCTCCACATGTCCATGTAAAATGTCCTCAATCTCCTCTTGCATCCCTGCGTTAGCCTCTGGCGAATCGCCCAGTGTCGAGGTTTCTCGCCCGCTCCGCGGTCCACCCATCTCGCCTGCAGTTCCAGGCGAGCTAAAATAGGCGTCATTCATAAAATCTGTGGCGACAAGCGCTTGTGGGACCCAATGACTCAAGTAGCAGCAATAGAGGGAAATGTACGATCCAATAAGGGCCAGTCGCTCTAGGGGAACGATGTCTTTACCCACGTCCAGCTCAGAGAGACGGTATCGCATGCGCTTCATGCGGGTTGGAGCACCAGGGAGAATCTGCCCCAACGCTTCGTCAAAGTCATCATAGCTGAGGAAACCTTGTTCTTGGTAATCGAAGCGTTTTAATGTGCGGAAGAACTATGGTGAAAGGTAGAGGCTTCAGCGGTGGACCATAGACATGAATACCCTTACTCATAGCCGTACTCACAAACTTTTGATTGGGCTCAATATTTGTTCGCAGCATGTGCATCAAGTGCTCTTCCACCATCTCCTTCGAAAATCGATTCTTGCTGAATGCGACAAACTCTAACTCCATTTGATCATATATCTCTTTCTAAGGAAATTGCATTAATATCAGGCCAACATTCTATCGATTGGTTTTGCATTGGACTTTACCGTTCTACTCGGATAGATGATTTGAATGATTTTCCGGTACGCTGCAGCGTCGAGCACCTCGTACGTGGCAAACAGTTTGCGTGCAAGTGTAATATATTTCCACATGGCATCTTCTTCTTCACTGAGATGACGAACAAAAATAGCAACAGCCTAGTGTACGTAGGTTATAAAAAAGGCAACAATAAACCATAGCGCCCAAAACGAGGTAGTATTACTCACTGAAGAAGTCTCCTCGTTGTGCTGCAGAGCGGTGAATATGTCGTGGATGGCTTTTCGCGCAATCTCCTTGATTTGGTATCGATTTTCCATCAGTTCATAGAAAAAGTCCTGTTGGAAACAAGTTAACATGCCTGTATTCACTCACCCGGCATGATACAGCACGACACATTTCATACCACAAATTTGGTCAACGCCCGATCACGCTGCAAATCCTTTTCGATATCTTCCTCAAACGCCCATCGGGTATCGTAAATCTCTTGGATAAACCCAAGCAACTTGTTGAGGGGTATGGGGCGGCTGATGCGAGGTCTTGTTCCTCCTCGACTCTCGTAAAATCCTTGCCATATCTTTTTAAACGATTTGGATACCTTTGGAACAACCAAATCAGTTCGGGTCTCGCTGCGCGATATAGATGCTTTTAAAAGCGTACCTCCATGCTTTCATCCTCTGTCACCCAAGTTTCCTCCGATGGCTCTACCAGTCTGTTGGCGAGATTGGCTTCAAAAGTCAGGCGGTTGAAATTCGTCCGGAGGCGCAAGGAAGGGTGTGTAAATTTCAGATGTGTGATGCCTAAGGGTATTCGAACAGTTTCGCTGTACAATGTCCTGTGGGGACAAACAACTGTCTGGAAGGAGCAGAAATACATTTTAGATGGTAATGATCATTCTGAGTGATGAAGCATTGGACGTACCCTGTCACCACATTTGTTACAGTATTGCATCGTTTTGCAGGGATAAAACGTTTGTCCGTCATCTTCCGAGTAATGAAGTGCGAATGCGTATTTTCGCAACGCTTCATCAGCAGTTCTTTGGACGGCAGCCATTAATTTGTCCCCAGCATAATTGGCCAATACAATCTTGAGTGCCTGGATGTGCTTCTTCAATAGTTGCTGCTCCTCCAATAAATCCGCGACACGTTTTTTAAACCCATTGACAATATCGTTGAGCTACCCAAGTAGAGATAAAGGCGTAAATGACCACATTTCACTCACTGGCGTAACCAAATTATGACGCATTACCTCAATCCTGTAGGACTCCTCCCTCTCCTCTTCGTTCGTCGTAACACCTGCTAGAATTTCCCGCTTTTTACGAAGCTGCGCCAGCGCAGATTCGTAGTCGTCCAACTGCCAGTTTAGAATATCAGCAAACTGCTCTTCCAGGCGCTCCGCTTGGTAAATATCGTATTCGACCATGCCCTGTTATTTCATAAAATGTCAGAGCTGAGAAAGGTTATCTGGTGGTGTAGTGCTTTTGAATTAACTTACCTGGGAATCAATGACTAATTGTTGCTTGCTTTTGTCTTTTTCTTCCTCATATGTTCCCTCTATGTGCATGAATTGTCAGCTTTTCTACTGGCGCGAACCCCACTAGGCATCACAACTCACCTTCCGTAGGTTCATCATAAGCGGACTTGAAAACGGTCAATTTCTCGATAATATGGTTTGACTGAGCAAGTGACGTCTACATGAAAGGGATGGGGAGCATATAAACAAACGCACGCGAATATTTTCAATGTGAACCAAGCATCCAGCTAACCTGCAAATCCTCAATAACACGCTTCAACCCTTCCTCAGCCTTGGTATGCACAGTCTTCAGACTCCCCTTCTCACCCTCCTGCTTTCGAATAACTTCCTCCAATCCCGAGATCTCCTCTCTCAATTTTCGTTCGCTCGCTTCACGATCGCTAATTTCTTGCCTACAAAGAAAAGGCCACCCAACAAAAAACTGGTGTTGTAGATCGTCATCAATTTAACGGCATATGGGATGCACAGGAGCTGGGGTTACGTACTTTAGAGCGAGATTTTTGCGTTGGAGGATTTGGAGGTCGTATTCGCGGAATTTGAGCTTTTGTTGGAGTTCCGTGAGGGTTTCAGTGGTTTTCACGCCTTCGGTTGTTCTTTATTTGTTTTATTTTTGAGGAAGGAGTAGAGTTATCAGCATCAAGTTCTAGCAGTGGTGGTTACATCCGTCACCAACCTCGCCTCACAGATCCGATTCACAGCACTAAAATAGGGTAATCTTTCCACAAAGGGTTCCTCTGACGACGATGTGAGGTCCTCTGAGTACACTGAACTATACAGCTCATCCTTGATTAACCGGACAATGGGACCCAGAGTGCCCAAGAAAGGAATAATCTCGCTGAGAATGGCAAAACATCCAGAAGCTCGTTCTCGACTGGGTTGGGTGGGATACTTTTCAAATAGCTCTTTGAGCTGAACTTCGTATTGGAGGACTTTTTTGAGATATGGTTAACTGACGAGTTCCAAAAAAGGTATTCTTTGGTGAATGTGCTTGTACACATACCATGAGATCGAGGTGATATTCGCACCCGTTCTGTGGATCGAACGCTTGAATTGCTGTGGGAAATCATATCTTTGCCCACCCTTGTGGAAACCATTCCGCAGTTTTCGTTGATCACACCTGGAAAAACAGAAACTACTACAAAGCGACTGTCCATTAAAACTCCGATGCGATCACGTGGTTTTGAGAATTCTAGTTGTTAAAGACACCTGTCACCCACGTTTGATGGATATAGTTGAAAATTATAGAGAAAAACATGGCATGAAACCTTACATTAAATGGAATTCACATAATATGTATTTGTGTGCACCGTTCATGAAACATAAAAAGTTCCACCCAGTCGCCAGATAATCCACCCAATGCAAAATATCCACAATTACGCCATACATCCCCAATAAGCCATGACCAAGAAAAAAACATCGACATCAGAAAACCATTTGCCCAAACATGTACATCCTCTCACCGACACTGCGCAACACACAACGCCTCAATAGAATCCCCAAAATACGACGGCTCCTCATCCGAGATTGCTTTCCAAACCTTTTGGGCATGGGGTGAACCCATGACATGGAGACAGCTCCACGCTGGTGCCGTAAAGGCCTTGTCGCCATAATCAGCATAGGGACGACCATCAAGGTGATCTAGAACATCAATTTAGCAAAAAAAAAGAAGTGGAAAACAGACAGGACACGTACACCCAGCACGGATTTCCTCCTGTCCATCAAAAAATCGTGCCATGGCTTGCAACACAGGGACCACACGCTGGTCTCCCGTTTCTCTTAAATACGCAGCTAGCCTCCACGGCGTCCGACACGCATTATAATGAAAATCCTTATCGTGTTTGCTTTCGAGGACTTGAGATTTGACGGGTATCCAATGTCCATGGTGTATCGTGGCAAAATCGGGGAGGAGACCAATGGGGTGTGCTGTATGGAGGTGTTGGATGATGGTGATGGTGTTGTCTAGGAGGCGTTGCCATCCACTTGCGCGTTCCGTGTCACGGCGGGCAAAGACGGCCACGGCGCTAAGGATGAAATCCGAGGTTCGAGTAATGTGCCAAAACTGGGAACATATCAGTACACATCCATCTTACCAAACATTCTAAACCAAAGATACCTTTTTGTCGTCCCTTGTCACCCAATCCCCAAGTAAAAAACACCACAACTCTTGATTGACAGTATGTTCCCAGATCGCCTTGCAAAGATCCACAGCCCTCCTCGCATAATCACTCGGAACCGCTCGTCCATTAACATCACCCATCATAGGCCACTTGTCCGCAGCAAGGAACAAGGCATGCGCAATATCAATGTCACCATCCGTGGCGGAATTGCAGCCCCCATCGGGAGTATTGACTAGACGCCCAGAGTGGTCCCGGATTTGTTGCCACGATAGGAGACCTTTCTGGTTTCGAAAGACGTCAAAGTACCGGACGAAACCTTTATGACGTCAGGCTCAACGTCCTGGGATATAACACAGTTCAGTGAAAAACTCACCATCGAAATCCTGTTGGTTATTGTTATACACCGACAACAACATTCCTTTTCAAAGGCGCATTCAATCTCTAATCTCACGCTTTTCCTGCATTATCTTACAACATACCATACCCATGTGCCTACAAATCAACAAGCCTCCCATCAGTGGCAGTACGGGATGGTAGCAACCAGAAATATATATACCTCTGAGCACGTAACAGCGTTCTTTGGGTCAGCTTCCTGCTTCTGATTATAGTCGACATAATATATGTTTCCGGCAGCACGTACGTACTGTGCCCTCCATCGTGCGTAAATGTCAGACATCCTAGATGCGAAAATGCTGGGAATGTCATCGGCGTTAACGTTGACCCATTATGCGGGTCCCTCCGCCTATGGGTGGCTTAGGCCGGCGATCATGAGTGGCTTAGTGATTAGGTATTTTGGCATCACAAGCCAAGCCAGATACAAAGGATATTTGCGTAAAATTCTTAAAACAAAAATACACTCTTCCCTAAAGCAACCTCCCGTACCGGATCCACTTTGACCAAAAGTCCATCCACTTTGACTTGATAGGTCTCGGGATCGACTTCAACCTTTGGACAAAGATCATTCAATTTCATGTCCTTTTTGGTCACCGTCCGGCACCCTATCACGGGTGTAACTGTTTTCTTTAGTTGCAGCGCCGCAACGTTGGGGATAGAGGCGGAAGAGACGAATGCATGGGATGTATAAGAGATGGAGGAAGGTGAGAAGCCAAACATGGGACGAGAGATGATGGGTTCCGGTGTCGGAATGCTATATAAATGTCGTAAGTGTGATGCCAGTTGAAACGAGAAAGATATAAAAGCAACATACGATGCATTTGCGTCCCCCATTTGTGCCCAGACAATTACGCCTCCTTTGATAATCCGTTCAGGTTTGGTACCAAAGAATTCTGGCCGGTATTGGACGAGATCGGCTAGCTTGCCCACTTGAATAGATCCGACAATATGGGAGATACCATGCGCCGTCGCTCTGTCATACACGGAAATTCCTCAGTATATACACTCTCAAAGCGCCAATAGCGTATACTCACGGATTAATCGTATACTTTGCAACATATCTCCTCACCCTCCAATTGTCCGCTCCGCCTTCCCCTTCCAACACCCCTCTCACCCCCTTCATCTTATCCGCAGTTTGCCACGTCCGGGATACGACTTCGCCCACCCGTCCCATTGCTTGTGAATCAGAAGAAATAATGGAAATGGCACCAATATCGTGTAAATAATCTTCAGCACCAATCGTTTCGCCTCGAATGCGGGATTCGGCAAATGCAATATCTTCTGGTATGTTTTTGGATAGGTGGTGACAGACCTGAAATGGCGTTAGCGGTGGTTGGGATTTGTTTGAACGAGTGGGCACTCACCATGAGCATGTCTAAATGTTCATCTAGCGTGTTGACGGTAAATGGCCGAGTGGGGTTGGTGGAAGAAGGGATGACGTTCAGCTCGCCGCATACCCGGATAATATCCGGTGCTACACTACGGGGTTAGCAAATTTGCAAAGAGAATCGCCGAGACATGACTTACCATGTCCGCCTCCGGCCCCCTCACTATGATACGCATGAATCGTTCGGCCCTTGAAGGCTGCCAAGGTAGACTCGACAAACCCAGATTCATTCAGAGTGTCTGTATGAATCGTCGCCTGAACATCGTACCGTTCACAGACGTCCAGACAGTTATCAATCGCGGCGGGTGTCGTGCCCCAGTCCTCATGCAGCTTTAGCCCCACAGCCCCAGCAAGGATTTGCTCTTCAAGTCCAACCGGACTGGATGCATTTCCTTTTCCGGTCAGCCCAATATTGATAGGGAGGTCATCCGTTGCTTGAAGCATCATGCGAATGTGCTTGATTCCGGACGTGCATGTCGTGGCATTTGTACCGGTGTTGGGACCAGTACCCCCGCCAATGAGGGTTGTAATCCCACTTGCGAGTGCCTCCACACAGAGTTGTGGACAAATAAAATGAATATGAGTGTCCACAGCTCCAGCTGTAAATATCGTTCCCTCCCCAGCCAACACTTCGGTTGTGACACCAACGATCATCCCCTCCGTCACCCCGTTCATGACATCCGGGTTCCCAGCTTTCCCAATACCAACAATCACCCCCTTCTTAATCCCAATATCGGCCTACGTAAATGTACACATGAGAATCAAAGCGTAGTAAGCGTCCAAATAAGATAACACCGACCTTATATATCCCACTCCAATCCACAATCACGGCATTGGTGATGACAAGGTCCAACGCATCAGCATCACCCACACCATTCGCCTGTCCCATTCCCTCTCGAATGACTTTGCCACCCCCAAAGACACATTCATCTCCATAAACAGTGAAATCTCTCTCAATTTCGATCAAAAGGTCGGTATCTCCCAATCGGACGCGATCGCCTACAGTCGGACCGTACGCTTCGGCGTAGCGGTGTCGATCCATTGTGTATGGGGCAGGAATGGGGAGCACAGAGGCATTTGTAGGGTCGTGTGCGAATCCTTTAGAGATGAGATTGGCGAGAATCGAGGGGATACGGGACGCATCGACAGGACCGCTTGCAAGGGCGTTTCCGCCGGATATAATCATTTTCCCAGCAAGATCAGTGAGCGAGACGATTTTACTTTCACCTTGATGTGTATTAGATAAGTGTTTTTTAACGTATGTCAAACTATACGGATCCTACCAGGCTCAAACCTCACAGCTGTTCCAGCAGGGATATCAAGTCGCTTTCCGTACGCCAATTCCCGATCGAATCTCAATTTCGGATTCACTTCGATAAAATGGTAATGCGATCCAACCTACCACCTCATCCAGTCAGGTTCTCGTCGAATACCAGGTGATAGTAAAGGAATGATACCTGAACCGGTCGATCTCCATCATTCGTCACCCTGATCCCATACCGATTCCTCCCGTCATTCAAAATAATTTTACCGGGCTTGACCACAATGGCACCTATAAACAATATTCATCAACACCATTACATTGCGGATTTTTAGAAGATTTTCTTCTTACCAGGCTCATATCGCATCCCATCATCCCCTTCCTTTCTCTTCAAGCCCCGCGTCTCAAAGACACTCAACTCTGGAACAGGCAAAAAACTCCCATAGAGCGCAACTGCCAAGTCCCCGTCTTCGCTCGCAATGGGATTATGCACCGTAACCAATTTCGTCCCATCTGGAAACGTTCCTTCCACTTGAACCTCGTGCAGCATGCTTTCAACTCCCGGTAGAACTTGTCGCGTACCGAGCATGCGACGGCCTAGGGCCATAAGTTCTGAGACGGTATGTGTGCCATCCCGAATGTATTCGAGGATTTGGGAGGCGATGAGCGCGATTGCTTCGGGATGGTTGAGACGCAGACCTCGTGCGAGACGCTTTTGAGCGAGGAAGCCGGCTTGGTGGAGGGCGAGCTTGTCGACTTCGCGGGGAAGGAGGCGCATGGTGTGCCCTCAGTCTTGTTTAGAGGTAATGGGCGTTGGATGCTGTTGATCTTTGGGATGATGAGATGAGTCATCAGTGCTGTGCCACAATCGCGATAGTCAAACCGACAGCGATAACAGCCAGCGACTTCGTTTTTTTTCACAACCGCTGGAATCCCTTCCGTTGATCAACTTATTGAACGATGTACATGCCTAAGCATAAGAGATAGAGATATGATCATTACGTTGAAAGATACAAAGGACATTGAGCGCAAATGCAAGAGCGTAAACATGCGTGGGGCACGTCCATTAGGTCAGGTTATGGACAGACCACAGAAAGAATGCAGATCGCCCAGTGCAACAAATGTACATTTCCCAATGAATATATTCACAAACAAAACACATCAAAGATAAAACAATACAAAAACAGAAGGAACAAACCTAAAACATGAAAAGCGGCACGATGAGAAACTTCAAATAAACCACAACATGTATGCTCAGATCAAAACATGTCGACAGTATATATTCCGACATATGCTTGTCTCTTTGTTTTGTTGATATCATCATCGCATACGCAATGATACCAGTTACCCACCTACGACATTCAATCATCCAGTCGGTAAGCTGTGCCGTGGAATAGCCTATAGCGCAAACAGAGTTAGCGTCAGGTCATGCCAACCATGTCAAAACAAGCACTTCTCGCATATGATCAGTTTAGGCATGAATGTATTATAAAGATGTGTCAACATCGAATAACTCGAATCTGACTCGTCATCGGTATCCTCATCTCATTTTTCTTTCCTACTCTAATTACGCCACAACCAATACTCACCAGAACGCTTTCCCGACACATGCAGCGGCGGCGATCAGTGCAAGAAACCAGTCTGCGTCGCATGCGCAATGGACGAATGCCACTCTCGCTACGGCATCTTGGCCCAGGTTATCACCGAGAAATCTAAACAAGGAAAGCTACTTGAGTATGTGCAAGCGACAATCCATGAAGTCGAGCAACCCCAAGCAAAACCATCAGCAATGCACTAATCAACACAAGAGTTTCAGTGCCCAGTGCTTTTTTGCGACCGCAAGAGAATGTCAGTTCCGCGACGCCATCCTCTGATTCTTCAGTCCCAACTTTCATCTCTCACCAATGCTCACCTTGCACCAATCGCCGTAATGTCCGCGCAATTTTACCAAAAACCGATCATCTACCTAACCGAAGAATAAAACCATCAGATCATGATTTTCAGATCAACGTTACAACACAATTGGCTCAGTATCATCCTTTTTCTCAACAGACATGATTCAGCCGGTAATTCCAGCGTAGTTGTTGTTGTGCCAGGATAACTCATCTTTGCCAATCGTGCGACAATTCCAATGACTACATACCATTCAAATCACTTGACCATCATCGACAACAGCAATACACTAAACGCAAGCACATTCAGCACCAGAAAGACCAAGAATAGAAAACCGGGAGGAAGCTACACACAAGTTCAGAGACGCAAGTATCGTCACTATTGTTCTGAGACTCTAGTTTGAAATGATTTTGTCATGGGTCATCATGACTGTGTGCAGCTCCCTTTGCGACGGCAGTAAAACCAACCTGTTTGCCAATGAATCAGAACTTGGAACGATGAAAAGACCATGGGAATGACAGAAAGAGGTGGAGAAGAACGGACGCTTTTATAGGACAACAAAATTCAAAGAAATGCTAGTCGCAGTTGATTGGCTGCTGCGCCACGCGTGGACCTCAGCGGTTATCACGGGGGAGCGGGATGGAACTGACGACGACACTCGCAGTACTGATCGCCGTAAGGAAAGTGTATCGGGAATACATCCAAATTTCCAGCGGATTTGACAAACTTGTCCATTAGTCATAGGGCAAGCGCAACAGGCGTCACACGCAAACAACAGCAATAATGCACCAGTGTGGAACCATATTTACAAAGCTTGATCAAAATATACTCATATTTATGACAGGAACTCTGTCGAGATCTGGGTAACATCAAACGTCCAAGCAAGAATAGAGAATTTTGAACGGTCTCTTCTGCAGGTTGCTACACAGGTCTCACGTGTGGACAGATTTCTGGTTGGATCAATCAAAGAAATCAGAAGTCTTCAATCCAGGAGTAGATCCAAATTTGGCCTTGGATGAGATGCGCAGGAGACTCCAATACTACAAGTTTAACAATTGATTTATTTTCTGATGTTGGTTGAATTGAATCTTGGTGTGGGCTGACAACAAGTTATTTCTACGACTAATGTCTGTTTGGCATGGTGACATCTGTCTTCTTCATTAGAGAGACAAAAGACAAAGCCATCCATGCAGCGATATGCCACCTCTACCAACAAATAAAAATGCATAACAGATGCAAAACAAAGCAATATATAACAATCCATAAAACAGATAAGAAAAAAAAATTCAAAACCACAGGAAACGATTGCAAAAATTACGCAACCTTGACACCCCTCTGAATACCCACTTTATGTCCACGGCCCTTATCAACAGTCCGCAACTTTTCGCTAACACGAGCCAAAAGCAGTCGAACAATATCCGCATGTCGTTTGCGTGATGATTTGTGTTCGAGAACAGGTTTTTTGGCTTGTTGTTCTTTTTGGATGGTTTCTGTAATGGAGAGGTTGCGAAATTGCCGCAAGAGTACGTCAGCCTCCTCGGTTTTTTCTGCTCTTTCTGATCGTGTCGGACGGAGACGTTGCGGACGGGGCTTGACGATCGTTTCGGGACTGACCTTGACTTTGAAGCAGACGTCGTCGCGACGATGACGACTTGATGCTTGCGGCTAGCCGAGATTGATTTGGACAGGGTGAGGAGAAGAAGCGGGAGATGACGCTGCGGCTGCCACTTCGGATTGAGCATGCCCGCGGCAAAAAACGCGAGGAAAATCTCGATCTCCCGCTTTGCGTGTCTCAAATCTACCACACAGTGATGCCATGTAGCGTATCTCAGAATCTACTATATAG